>NW_025838924.1:233226-272511 GCF_002878395.1 Capsicum annuum | reverse complement strand
CGTAGATTGAGGACTAAAGAGGTAGCTTTAGTAGAGGTCCTTTGGAGGAACCATAAAGTGGTAGAGGCCACTTAGGAAACTGAGGAAGATATAAAGTCTAGGTACACATTCTTGTTCCATGTGTCGGGCGAAGGAGCTTAAGGTATGAATTTCATTATTTTCTTGTTATTATCTGGGTTTGTCATTTAATTCTTCTATAATATTGCTATTCTCATGCAAAAAGTGTCATAGCTCATCATTTGGGGATAAATGATCCTAAGGGTGAATAATGTAACACCTTCCAAATTTTGAGCATTTTATTTTTGGCCATATCATATTTGAAATGTTAATTTTTGACTTAAATTGTGTTTTAATTTTTGACTTAAATTGTGTTTAGGCATATGAATGTTGTGTCTCGGGAGAGTTTTAGAATTTTTGGATAAGGTAGAAAGTAGTTTTGGACCACGGAGGTTGTGAGCCTCCGTAATATTCGTGTGTAATAGAGGATCATATCTGTGATAGGGTCCATGATACAGAGGATAATCTATGCTTTAGGATCCATGGCGTGAAGGTTAGCCTCCGTGATAAGGTCCGTGCCATGCCCCTACGTAAAATCTATACAGTTTTATCTTATTTACTTGGGATAAGGGGTATTGGGGTCCTTTCACCTCTGTACAACCCTTACGTATTATATAGCCTATTCCTTTCAGTTTTAAGATATTAAGAATCCCTAATTGCACTCTCAAACTCAAAACCATAAGAGAGCCTAAGGAATTCAACGTACGTTCATCTTCAGGTTTCAAGCTCCGTATGCCTTTTCAATTCTCATGTGTCTAATGCATGTACCTCTTTTCCTATACTTGTATTTTATTAATGGAATGAAAATTGGATTATTATTCATGGTTTTGATGTTGGGTTTTGAACTATGGGTTGAGGGATTTAGATATAAATTATTTGAATATTTTTTCATGTTTTCTATTGATTTAGTATGCATGAATTATTGGTTTGTACACTCATTGTGGTGCATGGGAGTGGTGAATGAATTTAGGGGTATAATGGATTCCCCAAATAATTGGTTTTGGTATGAAAATTGATAATAACCTCGGCCCACTTGCATAATTTGTTTTGGAATATGAATTATCATTTGGTTTTTCTATTCTCTTTGAAACTAATGCATTGCATAAATGAAATCCCCCAAGTTTATTTTAGAATAGAGTCGGGGGTACAAAGGAATCCCACAAGGGTTAGCAAATGACATTTCTTGCAAGCTATAATTAGTATGATGATACCACGTAATGATACCATAATGGTTGATTCCTTAATATAATGGTTGGGTTATATGTTCAATATTTTAATATGAACTTAAAGAGGGTTGTGTAGTTAAGCCGTGAAGATGGATGTGCCCATTGGGACCCATACTAAAAACTAACATTTGCCGACGTAAGGTTTGGTCTTGATGGCTATGTGCATGAGTCATACTTGATATATATTTTGGGATGGCTAGTTTCCTTGATGGCTCTAGCTTTCCCTGGGTTTTGTTCGATTCATGTGACTAACACGCACTAGGGTCATTTCAATAAAGGAAGCTAAACCCATATTGCCCGTGGGTTCTTGTTTAGAACAGTCAAGATACACAGTCTAGGTTAAGGTTTTAAAGTTCATGCTATGTCCTATTTCCTTTCCCGACATGTGATATATATATGTGTGTGTGTGTATATATATATTGCATATAGTGTTGTGCACTGGTTTTCATGGTTTCTATATTTGGTTCATGGAATTATTTTATCCTTTATCCCTAATATATATTCTAGCTCTCGAACCGCTAATCGTCTTCAGAAGCTATCCCCACGCGATGCAGGAATAGGCCATACTTTGACTCCTTTTGCACAGTGACTAGGTGATTAAAGGACAGTTCGTGAGTCAGAGTGAAGTGGTGAGCTTCCATCTTTCAGAAGACCTCATTTAATGTTTTGGGTTTCCTTATGTATTGAATCCTTCTTTTGTATTTGATTTTGGATATGGTCGGGGGCATGTCCTGAACAAACTATCTTTGTTTTTGTTAGAGGATTTATTGAACATTAACGTGGACATGGGTATTATGATTGGTTATTGGTTGGTGGCTGTTGGATATTGATCTATCATATATTTTTGAGACCTTTTATCATATATTGTTTTATGCTGGAATTCATCCACTGCTAGGTGTACTTGGTTCTGTTGGATTAGGCTAAAGGGGTGGTCACTGGTCCTTGGTGGACTTGAGATGCCCATCACAAATAGACCCTAGTTCGGGTTGTGACATATTTTTACTAGAATCACATCATTTACGGATACATTGATCATGAATGGACCAAATCTATGCATGCCATCACCAGTATTTAAATCAATGAAACCATAAGCATTATACTGCATCTTCCTCCATCCCATACCAGAGAGATGTGTATATAAAAACCTATATATATCCACAACAATAATCGCATTCCTTACAAGGATAAATACTTCCCGAATATCCAACCCATATCATAACACGACCTTTGGCCTAATAATATGTCCGGAATAATTACAACATCATAATCATGGATTTAGGCCCATATACATATTTGGAACTCATATCAATAGTCATTTATATAGATCATCTCATATCAATAAGCCATATTGTATTCACAAGACATAACATCTTTATAAGCTATAAAGCATATCTATACTCATCTCATATATAGAAGGCATCTCACTTCTAGGAGATATATCAACACTATGAAGGAAATCATCTCTATAGGCCAATTATAATATGGAAAAATTCTAGAAAGTAGCATACCTAAGACTATAATTACAATAAATAGCAACACTTTCTCAAAATTACAATTTATAGTAAAAATAGCATTTTTTGCCCATAAATTTCAAAAACCATGTTTCACTACCTCTCTCCTATTTTCACTCCATTACTTTATCTCACTCCTATTTTCATTCTATTATTTTACCTCTCTCTAATCTTACCATTTTATAAATTGCACTTATTTTTGGGGTTCTATTCCAATTTATTACCTGTTTTTCACACTTTTTTACATTGTTACTAAATATCATGCTCCACTAAATAAGGTAACTATCAAATTATAATTATTGCATGCTATCTCTACCACATATTCTATAAATTTGTATTTTTTGATTCAACGTTTTTCTTGCAATTTTTCTTTAGGGTTTTGTTAATTTTTTGTTGTAAGGTTGAGAAGGATTAACACAAGATGAAGATCTTAAATTTGTTTCTACGTCTAATCAGTCGAAGAAAGCAGTGAGCACAGAAGAGGTGAGATTGAACATCATAATAATCCAGAGAAAATTGCAGAGATTATGAAACAAAAGGATTGAGAAAAGCTGCATCTCCAAATCTCCCCAAAATTCAAATATCTGAGAAAAAGAGAAAGTCAAAGAATATGAGAGAATCAAGTAAAATTTCAAGCCATATTGGTCAAAATTCTTCTAAATACGATTTCAAAGAGATAAAATCAAAGAGATATTTGTATTTGTAATTTTATTAGCTTATGGGTCATGTGTTACTATATGTATTTTTGTATATACATATGGTTATTGTAGATATATTTTTTTAGAGGGTAACATATATATATTTTTAGTATTTTTTAATGTTTATCATATGTATATGTATTTTTTGGTTTAACTATATGTATATAAACATAGCTGTAGTTGTTATTGTTGAATATATGCATTTGTATTTTCTTATTTTATATGAGTCACCTTTGTATTTTGCAAATGCATAAGAAGATATATAGTATAGTTATATTTTTTACTGTTTAATATGAATATGATATGTATTTCGTAAATATATATCAAATTAATATTTGTATTTTTTGTATGGTAATATACATATGGATCAGACATATATTCTGTAAATACATACGCAAAGTTATATATTTTTTTTCGTAATGTAATATATATAATTGTCATACAGATTTGGATATGTATTATGTATTTTTTGATTATCTATATGTATTTAATTAACCTTTTTGTTATAGATTTTTTGTGTCCAATATGTTTATATATACATATGAGTGAGATATGTATTTTTGTAAATACATATGCATATACATATATATATATACACACACACATATATATATATATGTATGTATGTATGTTTCTACTATAAATACATGTCTAGATATGTATGAGTATATATTTTTTATATTTTTTGAATATGTGTATGTGATATACATATTTATCGTTTAAAAATAAAAGCTAGATATAGATGAGTAAAAAAAATAGAAAAAGAAAAAAATAAAAAAAGTGAAAAAAAAAAGAAAAAGAAAGAGAAATAGAAGTGTAAAAGTAAAAGAAAAACAAAAGAAACAAAAATAATAGAAAAAAAAGAAAGAAAATGAAAATAGGAAAAGAAAAAGAAAAATATGAGAAAGGAAAAAAACAAAATGAAAAAAATAAAGAAAAAAATGAAAAATGAAAAAAAAGAAGAGAAATAGAAGAAAGAAAATAAAATGTAAATAAAAAAATGAAAAGGAAAAAGAAATACAATAAAAAATAAAAAGATAAAAAAGAACATAAAAAAAACTAACAAGAAAAAAAGTTAGAGATATAAGAGAGAAAAAAATAGTAATGATGTTTTATTTCAAAATTTTGAAGATTGTGAAGATAATAATCTTCAGACTTGAATTTGATTTAGAAAAGATATTGAATATTTAAAGAAAAATATGAAAAAAAAAAAAAAAAAAATAAAAATCGAAAAAGAAAAAAAGAGAAAAAATAAAGTGGAAAGAAAAGAATGAAAATGAAAAACAAATAAAAATAAGAAAATAAAATGATTTAAAAAATAAGGTGAAAAAAAAACTAACAACAAAAGTTAGGGATATAAGAGAGTGAAAGAAAAAAAAAAAAGCAATGATGCTTTATTTTTAAAATTTGAAATCCAATAATAATCTTTGAATTTGATTTGGAAAAGGAATCTAATAGTTTGAGTAAGAGTAATTTATGGAAAAAGAATCTACTGGTTTAAATAAGAAGAATAATTTATGAAAAAAAAATTACTGCTTTAAATATTTGGGCAATTATTTCTTTTTTAACATAACTGATTTGAGTAAAAGAAGGAAAGTAAATCTCGTTTGTATATGTATTTATATAGCAAATTTTGCCTAAAATACAAATACAACTTGTTATTATTCGTAATTATGAAATAGTTGCTATGAAACTTCTAATTATGACCTTAAATTTGCTACTTATGAAATTTTCCCTTATAATATCTAAGAGGAATACCATCTCTAATGGCCCAATATCATATCTAAGAGAAAATAACATCTCTAAAGGCCCAATATCACGTCTAAGAGAAAACAAGAACTTTAAAGGCCCAATATCACATTTAAGAGGAAATAACATCTCTAAAAGCCCAATATCATATCTAAAAGGAAATAGCATCTTAGAAGGGGCCTAATATCATGTCTAAGAGGAAATAACATCTCTAAAGGCCCAACATTATGTCTAAGAGGAAATAGCATCTCTAAAGGCCCAATATCACTTGCATAAGGAATATTATAGCCATAAGCCACTAGTCATAATCTAGGTAAGTCATCACAAATTACCAAGTCAAGATGTAAGCTTATCCTAAAGGTTCAATAGTCTCAACTATGCCTAGCATCTGCAACTAAGTTCACAAGGGATAACACAAATCTCAGCTTAAGTAGGCTGGACGTTCTAACTTCTAATCCTCAATTTCCGTATTTCAACATTCGATGACTCAAACTAGGCTAAGGTATCTAGTTCAACTTCTAGATATCAAGTAATCCATGATCAATTCTAAGATGAAAACTTTGTCTAGAAACATGGGCATTTAAGTTAACTCTACTCAAATTATGGTTTCAAGATCACTATACTAGCCCAACTAAGATTATTTATACTTACCATGATTCCAACACTTAAGTCACATCCCAAACCTAACGTATCTATGATAAAAATTAGTCCAATCTAGGGAGAAGACAAAAGGGTCCTAGAAGTGTAATAAGCATTTCACCTTATGGGTCCAAGACCTCATTTAATTCTCAAACTTCAATAATCAAGACTAAGTCATTCTACCCATATTTCAATCTTAAAATTCATATTCATACCCAACATATATCACACATTATCTTACGAAGAAGAGTAGACAGAAGCCTAGCTCAAAGAAAAACTGCAAACCTTACATCATTCACCAAATGCTCATTTTTACTTCACAATCCCAAAATGCTATCACACTATCCAAATCGTAATCTAATCATCAATATGAGAATAATGATACCCATATTTCACCATTGTGCGTCGGATCCAAAAAAAACACTAAAAATCCTAAGTAGGTTCCACTTATGGAAATTACCTTTCTGAGGTCAACCCAATGTCCATACATGATCAAGGAATTATAACCCTCAAGAAATGGGTGAAAATCAAGCTAATTTAGGGCTAAAATCAAGACGTCAAGCTATTTGAGGTTTTCGGTCAAGAACCAAGAAAATAATCATGAAAGTGATGAAATCCCTTAATCTGGATAATAATCATGATAATAGATTCTTATCAAGCTCCCAAGTCACCTGCAAGACTCAATTTTGAGTTATCATACCTTTTTAGGGTTTTGGGCTCTCAAGGATAAAAAGGAAATGAGCAAAACATGGCTAAAAGGGTCATTTTGTACCAATAACAAGTATGGAGATATTGCTATCACAGTCCAGGGATGGCAATCGCACTAAGGCGATCACGGTATCCTTTTTGTGCAACAGATATCAGTAAAGTTAAAAACTTATTTTTGACCCTCAGAACTTATTTAGAATCATATGAACATGATCTAATAGTGAAATTTTAGTGTAAATCACATTCTAGATCCAATGGAATCATTGATAATTTCATGTGAGATTGTTTTGACAAAAAGTTATAATTTCATTTTACATAAAAATTTGCCCAATAGCCCAAAATAATTTCGAAAGCCTTGGGACCTGAACAAGGCACCCCATAGCATAAAATCGACATTCCAGGCACTATAGAGAAGTCGTGTTTTCCATCCCAGATTGTTTTGACCAAATATAGGCCCTACACCTAAATTGTTAATTTTTAATTTTTTGATTAATAGATCGAAATGAGCTCGGGTGCAATAGAAACCAAACCAAAGGTCTACCTAGCGTAAAATTGATATTTTAGAGATGCTAGTGCAGTCAAAATTACATCCGAGATCATTTTATTTTTGCCCGATGGCTATTTGGAACCAATGAAGATTTCTAAATAAGGAATTGTCTCTAAAAAGAAACAAACTGCCCAGTAATCAAACTGTCAGTCCCAACAAGTCATAGATGACTTAGAGAAGCTATAGGAAAGCCCTAGCAGCAGAAATAAGTAGAATTATTTAAAATGACCTGAAGGGTCATTACACTATTTTAGACTACGGGTTGGCTTACCTACTGGGTATTATAGTAGGTGTCATCATGACCTGAAAAATTGAGCCGTGATAATGTTACCATTTTTTTTTCAAATTTTGTTGCCAAAATAATAATTTAGGATTTCAGACACTATTAATTATAGGATAATTTGTTTACATCAGTTTCAATAATTATGTATTTGCATACATTGAAAATCAACAATTGATTATAAGTTGTCATATTTCTTGTGTTTGTTCTTTCAATGGATATTTTTAATTGAAAAATAGAATAGAAGCATTCAAGATTGCAGACAAATGAACTGGACCAGGTGATACAATGGATACAAGGTACCAAAAAAATCAAAGGTTATATTTCCTCATCTCATATCATCTTTTCTTTGTTGAAACAAAACTTTGTGCAGTAAGCATCACTTGTACCATGATAAATTAGAATGTGAAGTTGCTGAGTCAAGAATTTTATTAAGGATTATCAAAATATAAAGAAGTAAACAAGAAAATAATTTAATAAAGTTCAAATATTAGGATTTTGTTTAACCCTAATGCACGTCTTATTTAAAATAAACTTTTGGAATTAGGAATTTGTTAACCCTTAATGATCTCATTTTTAAAAGAAAAATAGAGTCCACCTTGGTATTTTTATATATTGAATGGGTTAAAATCCAAAAAAATAAAAAGGCCGACAAGGGTTGATGTGCAAGATTAAGGTACTTACACAACCTCTGAGCCACTGGACTAACTATTGAACTTGGGCCATGGAGCGGAAAAACTAAAATATATGGGGAAACTTCAGGAATAGCTCCAAAATAAGACGGCTTTCAAGTTTTGACCCCAACTAAAAAAGTTTCATATAAATAGTCTTCAACTATTAAGTGATATATTTTTAGACAAAATTACCCCTGACCAATAGAGTAAATTACATAAATGATCCTCATAATGAATAACAACTCCATACTTATTCATCCTTCAACTATTTATTCTATTTTTAATTTTTCTTTGATTTTTATTTTTTCTTTTCACTTTTTGTTTTTGTTTTTTCTCAACCCTTACTTTTTTACTTTTTTCCTATTAGCATCATTTTTTTCTTTTTTTTTATTTTACTTTGATTTTTTTATTTTTTCTGTCCTTTTTTACTTATGAAATGCTCTATAACTCTTATAATAGAGGTAAGAATCAGCCTAAGGACCATCAAACGACAATTTATACCCTATAGGCAAGAGTTGACACCACCATACTATGTATTGATTTATGAGATATTCTATAACTCTTCCCTCCCCATAGGAAAGAGTTGACATTACCATATTATTTTTTGATTTATGAGATATTCTGTAACTGATGCTTTAGCAACAAGACCTAACCCAAGGAATTTCAAATAACAAGTTCCACCTCATGGGTAAAAGTTGACACTATCACATTATATTTTGATGTATAAGATGCTTTATAACTCTTGATTTAGAGGAAAGACTTAGCCCAAAGACTTTTAAACAACAAGTTACACTCCATGGACAAGATTTGACATTACCACATTGTTTCTTGATTTATGAGATGTTTTATAAATCAAGGATTTTTAAACAACAAGTTATGCCCCATAGGTAACAGTTGATACTACTTCATTATGTCTTGATTTCAGAGATGTTATATAACTCTTATTTTAGAGACTCAAATTAGTCCAAGGATGTTCGAAATCAAGTTACGCCTGATGGGAAAGAGTTGACACTACCATATCGTGTCTTAATTTATGAGATATTCTATAAATCTTGTCTTAGAGGCAAGACTTTGCTGAAAGTTACGCCCTATGGACAAGATTTGATACTATCATATTGTGTCTTGATTTATGTGATGCCCTATTAGTCTTGCCTCTAAGATAAAACTTAGCCCAAGAACCTCCCAAAAGAACAAGTTATGCCTAGTGGACAAGTGTTGACATTACCATACTTTTTTTTGATTTATGAGTTGTTCTATAATTTTTTTCATAGAATCAAGACTTAACTCAAGGATTTTCAAACAATAAGTTATCCTCCACAAGCAAGAATTGAAGGATTTTCAAAAAATAAGTTATGCTCTACAAGTAAGAGTTGACACTACCACATAGTGCCTTGATTTATGAATTATTCTATAATTTTTGCCTTAGAGGCAAAACTTATCCCAAAGAACTTCCTAATAAGAATTCATGTCCTTAAATTTTCTTTGACGTAAAAAAAAGATCCCTTTGTGGATTACCCAATTTTTTACTGATTAGCAAAATATAATAGAAGTTGGGAAAAAAGAAAACAGAGATCAAACAAAATAGAGAAACAAAACAAAGAGACTGAGAAAAAAAAGACAAGAAAAAAATGAAGTTTAAGAAAAAAGTGAAGAAATAAAAAATTTGAGAAAAACAAAATGAGAGGAAAAAATAAAAATAAAAATAAAGTATGAGAAAAAAGAGGAAAAAAAAAAAAAAAAAAGAAAAAAACCAAAAAAAAAGGTTGAGACAAAAGAAATAAAAAAAATGATGAAGTAGATAATGTTTGAGAAAAAAGAAAAAAGATTAAAAAAAATAAAGGCTGAGATAAATGAATTAATACATGAAAATAAAATTAAAGGAAAAATAAAAAAGTAAAAATAATAAAATAGAAAATGAGAGACAAATGAGTATGAAAAGTTTAAAAATATTTGAGGTGTAGAGGAAAAAAATTGTACTTGTACTATACCTAAAAAGAAAGGAAGATTAGTTTTTAAAGACTTTTCTTATTGGGGTTAAAAATCCAAAGCCACCCACTATTGGGGTTATACCATGTAATTTCCTGAAAATATGTACCTAGTAAATCAAATTTTGATCTATCTACATAGTGTAGTTTTCCAGTGAATAATAATAATAATATTGAATTTCCAGATCATGAATGAATGTGTAAAGAAGACAAGTTTTTTTTTTCACATAACTTTTCTTTACAGTAATATTCCTAAGTTTATCAAAAACAATCAACTTTTCTTTTCTTAGGTTTAGGATTCTTTGAGTTTTTCTTTGTTTAGGAGTTTTACTACCGAGTTTTCTTCTTTGTTTAGTTATTGGCGAGTTTAAAATTAGGCTTATTTCATTATCAATGTCATTCATTAAAGGAGATGACAAAGAAGTTGTAACGCCCCAGGAGTAC
The DNA here is from genome assembly GCF_002878395.1 of Capsicum annuum. NCBI lineage: Eukaryota > Viridiplantae > Streptophyta > Magnoliopsida > Solanales > Solanaceae > Capsicum > Capsicum annuum. The sequence continues at coordinate 261,993 of NW_025838924.1, read as the reverse complement.
ACCTTGGATGCCATACGATGCTTACTATCCCGTGAGACCACGAGCTAACCCATTAACCGGTACTTGCTATGGGTACTGAATAAAACTGATAAACAACATATGCAGGTTTTTAATTGAAATGCCATAAGATTTTAATAACTGAAAACAATACTGAAATATGGTTTAAACCATTTGGAAACATACTAATAAAACAATTAAAAACTGAGAAGACTGTCTGTACTAGTCAAAAAGCCTCTAAACTATCTGATTATAGAGTTGATGGGACAAACCTCCAACTAACTCCGACCAACTAAATAACTAAACTACCGACATAACTGAATAGAAGGTAACTCATCCTAGAAGTAAGAGGACTCACCATGGCTGCTGCTGCTGATGCTCTAGAAAGTCTAAGTATGATTGAGAACCCAGGCATCTAAACGTATGATATAAGACATCATAGCGCAAGAAAATGAGTATGTGGTCAATTTTTTTGAATGTACTGGTATGCTAAATGAGGTTAGGCTGATATGCATGGGTTCATGTTCATAAGTAATAACTGACTAAATGTATAACATGAGGTACTGGGTAATGATGCATAAAAACTGTAAAGACTAAGAATTCATGACCATGCATCAAGCAAGTACTGAAGTAATCTGTAAACTGAGATACTAAAATCTGATATTTAAATAATTGGTAAACTATATGATATGGTCAAGTAAGATTGAATTGAATTCTAAACTGAGTATTAAAACTAAAATTATGGGATCTTTCATCTAATGGACATGCCCCAATATAGACTGATTGGGGTCCAACCTATAACCCCAGTTGGAAGGGTGTTAGTACCATTCCACGGGTTACTAATAAAGGCTGGGCCAACCTTGATATGACAGGAAGACTCATGAGATATATATATGTACGTCAACCATAAACTGGTAGGAAGACATAAAAACCTATGCTAGCTATGTTGTTCTGTAACTCATGGATTGCTACTAAGGGCCACGCCTTAAGCTGGCCGGAACGCCCCCATTCCTGAGTTTGCTTGGTGCTGAATCCTGCTCCCAACTAAAATGACACTGATCAATAGATTGGTCTACACTTGATTGAACTATCATTGACCACATTAACTGACTGAGTGTTACTGCTCATGATACAATTGGGACACTTCTATAACTACTGAAAACTAAGTAAACAACAAAATTTCGGGTATTATAACTTGAAGGATTCGATACCATTAACAATAGAACCCTACCATAAATTTAGAGGCATAGAAAATAGTCACAATTCAACTGTCACTCATCTAGACATTTTGTCAAACACTTGAAAGGCATAACCTTGTACATGGAAATGAATATCATGCTAACATATCATGACATCAATATTCAATTCAAAATTTAGGGTATTCAGCATAATACTTACATCATACAACATACGTATTAGTTTATTTGACATGAAATTCACATATTCATAACTTGACACTTAAATTACAACACATGCACAAACATATTACGATCTAAATCATGCGAAATCATAACTTAAGCTTTGAAAAGGTTTCTTATGCTTCAAGGGTTGGAAGGGACCCTTGGATGAACACTTAACATACATCAATTGATGAATTCTTGGAAGTTGTTAAGGGATTTCTTCAGAATTTAACTTAAAGCTTGAAGGGTTAGGGTTTGTGTTCTTGAGAGGGAATGTTCTGGATTTAAGTGCAATATGAATTTAGGGGCAAAAATGCTATTTTGGGACTCAAATCCCATGTTAACGTGAGGGAAATTAAGTGAAATACCCTTATGGGCTTAAGATTTAAATAATCTGAAAATGTGCCCAGTGACATGATGACCAATGCATTGTGTCACCCACCGACGCGATGGCCATCGCACCACGTTGTTGAGGCTAACGTGGTACCCGATGCGACACGACCTAATTATGTTGCGTCACTGGTTTGGCCATCCAAACTTGCTTCAAACATAGTCAAAAAAATTTAAAACTCACCCAAAATGAACTATAGACAATCCTGACCATGAATTAACTTAGAAACCAACTTTTCGAGGCCGGAAACATTGATAACAAAATCATCAAAGTTTGGAGGACAAAAAATGAGACTAAGTCTTCAACACTTACCTAAATTTTAATGTCCTAGGCCTCTTATGTACACTTTATGAGCTGAATTAGGCTAAGAAGAATATGGGGTATTACAATATCTCCCCCTTGGGAACATTCGTCTTCGAATGAGACTGGTTTAGCTAAGAATTACTTTGAGACTGAGGTTATATACTGACATGCATAACTAAAACAATACTAAATCTTAAAACATGACACATGGCCTAACTGATTTTTGAATGGATGAACAATATGAGAATGATATGTAGTTGGAACTGAGTATGAAGTAGAATAAATATAAAAAAGAGTGTTACCTTAGGTCAAGTCTGAGTTTGTGGAGAATAGATGAGGGTACTTGGTTCGTATGTCTACTTCTGCTTGTCAAGTATCTCCCTCAACAGACTGGTTTCTCCAAAGAACTTTGACCAAGGAAACTTCTTTGTTCCTTAGTCTGTGAATCTGACGATCAAGAATTTTGACTAGAACTTTTTCGTAAAAGAGACTATTTTGAACATCTACACTTTCTAAGGGGACTACAACCGCTGGATCACTAATATACTTCGTTAACAAGGATACGTAAAATACTGGGTGCATTGATGCTAAGTCTGTAGGCAACTCTAGTTCATAGGCTACCTTTCCAAAATGGCTCAGAATTTTGTAAGGGCCAACATACCAGGGACTAAGTTTTCCTTTCTTACCAAACCTCTTAAGCTCTTTCATGGGAGAGATTTTCAAATAAACAAAGTCACCAACCTCAAACTCAAGGTCTCTCCTCCTAACATCCGTAAAAGATTTTTATTGGATTTGGGTTGTCTTAAGCCTTTCCCTAATCAACTGAATCTTCTTTAAGGTATCAAATACTAAATCGAGCCCTATCAATGCAGCCTCACCTACCTCAAACCAGAAAATAGACCTATATCTCTTCACATAAAGAGACTTAAATAGAGCCATCTTAATACTAGAGTGATAGCTATTATTATATGCGAACTCTATCAAGGGTAAGAGATCATTATAGCTTCCTTTAAACTCAAGGACAAATGCTCTCAACTTGTCTTCTAGGGTCTTAATGGTCCCTCTTCTTGACCTTCCATCTAAGGGTAAAAGGTTGTACTGAGGTGAACTTGAGTACCAAAACCCTTCTAGATGGTTTTCCAAAAGTGAGAGGTAAATTAAGTACCTCTATCCAAAATAATGGACAAGGGAACACCATAAAATCTAACCAACTCTCTAAGGTAGATCTTGGCATAATCCTTAGATGAATAGGATATATGGACTAGTATGAAATGGGCTGACTTGGTCATCTTGTCCATAATAATCCAAATCGAATCATGATGACGATGAGTATAAGGCAAACCCATCACAAAGTCCATGTTCAGTTTCTCTTACTTCAAAGTAGGGATACTGAACTCTTACACAGAACCACTAGGCTTTTGGTGCTCAATCTTAACTGGTTGGAAAGTAGGACACTTAGTTACAAACTCTACAACGTCTCTCTTTATCCCACTCCACTAATATATTTTTCATAAATAGAGATACATCTTAGTGGCCCCTGGATGAATAGAGTATCATGCACCTTGCACTTCAGCAAGAATCTGCTATCTCAATTCATCTACACATGACACACACAGTCTACCCTGGCAACATAATACACCATCTCCTTCTTAAGAGAAAACCTCTACTTTCTGATCTCTGATAGACTTTTTCAACCTAACCACACTAGAATCCATATCCTTCTTTTCTTTCACTTTGGCAACCAAAGAGGATTCTGAACTATTTTACACCCACACACTACCCTCAGTTGAATCAACCAAATAGATGCCTAGTCTAACAAGGTAATGAACCTACTGAACTAGCTTCTTATTATCATTTTCAATGTGAGAAACACCATCCATGGACAATCTACTGAGGCCATCTGCCACTATATTGGCCATTCCTGAATGATACAGAACACTCATGTCATAGTCTTTCAACAAATCTAACAACTTCCTCCGGTGCAAGTTCAAATCTTTCTGCGAGAATACATACTGCAAGCTATTGTGGTTTGTGAACACATCAATATGCACCCTATACAAATAATACTTCTAAATTCTTAAGGAAAACATAATAGTTGCTAGTTTGAGATCATGAGTAGGGTAATTCTTTTCATGAGGTTTAAGCTATCTGGAGGCATAGGCTATAACCTTTCTCTTCTGCATCAAAACACACCCTAAACTAACTCTGAAAGCATTACAGTATACAACAAACCAGTCTAAACTATTCGGTGATGTTAAGACTGGGTCTGTGGTGAGTCGAGTCTTCAACTCCTGAAAACTCTTCTCCCAAGCATTTGACCACTGGAACTTAACTTTCTTCTGAGTCAATCTGGACATAGGGGATACAATAGATGAAAAACTTTCAACAAACAATTAGTAATAGTCAGCCAAACCTAAGAAACTCCTGATATCTGATAGAGAGACAGGTCTAGGCCAGTTTCTTACTGCTTTGGTATTTTGATGATCAATTTTAATGTGATCACCGAAAATAATATGACTAATAAAAGCTACTGACCTTAGCCAAAATTTGTACTTGCTGAATTTATCAAAAAATATATGGTCTCTCAGAGTCTGTAATACTATTCTAAGGTGGTCTGCATGACCAGATTCATTATAGGAATGACACGAATGTCATCGATGAAGAATATGATAAACATGTCTAATTACTATTTGGGCGCTTGGTTAATCAAGTCCATAAAGGCTGCTGGGGCATTTATGAGACCAAAGGATATGACTAAAAACTCGAAGTGACCATACGAGGTTCAAAAAGCTATTTTTGGAATGTCACATTCTCTTATTTTGAGCTGATGATAGATAGATCTGAGGTCTAACTTTGAAAAGTAACTGGAACCCTGAAGTTGGCCAAACAATTCATTTATTCTAGGGAGTGGGTATTTATTCTTGGTTGTGACTTTGTTCAACTGGAGGTAGTCGATGCACATCCTAAGAGAACCATCTTTATTATACACTAATAGGAATGGTGTGCCCTACGGGGAAGTGCTGGGCCTAATGAATCTCTTATATAGAAGGTCTTTCAACTGTTCTTTCAATTTTTTGTGTTTGGTTAGAGCTATTTTATATAGAAGAATAGAAATAGGCTGAGTATCTTGAAGAAGGTCTATTCTGAAGTCAATTCCAGTAACCATATTAGGAGAACTTTCCTGATCCTATCAGTACTAAAGTGCATAGAGCCTATTTGGGCGTTGCCCACTGGTGCCACTAGAAATGACACCCTACTGATATGGGTGATTGGGCTAAACTAGGGATGATTATGCTGACTCTGAAAACCTACCTGCAGACATGCTTTGATTCTATGACCTGGCTTGCAATACCAAAACATACATCGCTGCCAGCTCTGTACATACCCTGATGATTCCTACCATAATTCTAGAAAAGAGGGGTTTTTCAAGCACTGTTCATACTACCTTGAGACTTAGAGCCTAGCACCCTATCCTTGTTGTCATTCCCGAATATAGCCATTGCTGCACTAGCTGAATATAGAGCTGGAACTAAAGATTTTAGGTGGAACTGAGAATGGTTACCACCCTTTGACTTCGATTGAGTGAAAGTAAAGCTACCTATTTTAACCCTCTTTCTCCCTCTCTCTCCTTAATATTTTCCTCCTATATCTATTGTGCATAGACCATCAACCTCACCAAGTCTATCTATTTGATCAATATCACAGTCCTACACTCCTTGACCACATTATCAGATAACCAAGATACAAACTTGCTCAGCTAAGACCTAGTGTCAGCTACTACATGAGGAGCATACCTAGCCAGCTGGGTAAACTTTAGGGATTACTCTTTAACACTTATATTGCCCTATTTCATATTAATAAAATATAACACCTTAGCCTCCCTTAACCACAATGGGAAGAATCTATCTAAGAAGGCATTAGCAAATTCCTTCCACTTTATAGGTCCGGCCTCTGCGTCCTTATCCCCTTTCCACTACTTAAACCAAGTATGAGCCATATCTTGTAATTGGTAAATAGATAGTTCAACACTTTCACTAGATGTCACTCCCATAACGTTTGTTATCTTATGTACCATGTCCAAGAATTCCTGTGGATCCTCTTCAGACTTAGATCCCCAAAATAAAGGATGATTTATTAGGGTTAAGTCCTGAATCCTAGCTGTGGCAGTATTGGCCATTTGGTTGGCCTAAACAGTAGTTGGTCGCACATTTTCGGCTGCTATAGAGTGAGCTAGAGTGGTGAATGTAGCTCCAAAATCAACATGATAAACATGCTCATTTAGGGGATCTTCCTAAATGGGTGGAGGTGCTAGCTGGTTTCCAGTTCTTTTTCGTTAGTCTTTCTAGGTGGCATATTCTGTAAATAGAAGGAAAAGTTGAATTTGAGAGAGAGTTTAACTTGAGCTCTTTATGGTTTGCATGATATGAATACTGCAAGAAGGGAAATATTTCATAAAATATCTTGTAGCCTTTTGCCCATAAGTGTGGCGCACTATACACCCATGCATAAGACTCTACTCGATGTGGCTTTTAGACTTCCTAGGATGATTTAAAAACTTAAGCTCTAATTATAAATTTGTAATGCCTCGAGGGTAAACCCTAGTTGCGACACAGTGCTTACATTCCCATGAGACCATAAGCTAACCAATAAGCTGGTACCTGCTGTGGGTACTGAATAAAACTGATAAACAACATATGCGGATTTTCAACTAAAATGCCATAAGGTTTTAATAACTGAAAACAATACTAAAATATGGTTTAAAAAATTTGGAAATATACTGATAAAATAATTAAAAATTGAGTAGACTGTCTGTACTAGTCTAAAAGCCTCTAAACTATCTGATTTTGGAGTTAATTGGACAAGCCCCAAACTAACTCTAACTATATAACTGAATTACTGAAATAACTAAATGGAAAGTAACTCATCTTTAAAGTAAGAAGACTCACCATGACTGCTGCTACTGATACACTATAAAGTCTAAGTACGATCGAGAACCCGAGCATCTAAACCTATGATATACGACATCATGGCATAAGAAAATGAGAATATGGTCAGTACTTTTGAATGTACTGGTATGATAAATGAGGTTAGGTTGATATGCATGGGTTCATGTTCATGAGTAATATCTGACTAAATGTATAACATGAGGTACTGAGTAATGATGCATAAAAACTGTAAAGACATAGAATGCATGACCATTCATAAAGAAAGTAGTGAAGTAATTTTTAAGCTGAGTTACTAAAATCTGATAGTTAAATAACTGGTAAACTATATAACATGGTCAAGCAAGACTGAACTGAATTTTGAAATGAGTACTAAAACAAAATTGTGGGAGCTTTCATCTAACCGACATGCCATAATATAGATTGATTGGGGTACAACCTATGACCCTAATTGGAAAGGTGTTAGTATTGTGCCATGGGTTACTAACAAAGGCTAGTTCAACCCTAATTTTGCAGGAAGACTCATGAGATATATATAAATATATATGCCAACCTTAAACTGGCAGGATACATAACAACCTTCACTGGATATGTAGTTTTGTAACTCAGGGAATGATTTCACACCCTAAGCTAGCAGGACAGCCCCCATCCCGGGGTTCGCTCGATGTTGAATCCTGCTCTCAATTGAAACATCACTGATCAGTAGATTATGCTAAGCTTGACTGAACTCTCATTGACCATATTAACTGACTGAGTGTTACTGCTCACAATACAACTGGGATACTTCGTAACTATTGAAAACTAAGTAAACAGCTAAATTTCAGGTATTATAACCACCAGGATTTGATATCATTGATAATAAAACCATACCACAAATTTAAAGGCATACAAAATAGTTATAATTCAACTCTCCCTCACCTAGACATTTTGTCAAACACTTACAAGGCATAACCTTGAAAATGGGAATGAACAAGATGCTAACATATCATGACTTCAATATTCAATTCAAAATTTAGGGGATTCAACATGATACTTACATCATCCAACATATGTATTAGTTAATTTCACATGAAATTAACATATTCATAACTTGACACTCAAATTATAACACATATATGAATATATTATGATCTAAATTATCCAAACTATTAAATTAGGCTAAGAAAAGGATTATTGGACTTAAAGGGTTGGACGGGACTCTTGGATGAACACTTAACATACCTCAATTGATAAATTCTTTGAAGTGGTTGAGAGATTTCTTGAGAATTGAAATTGAATCTTGAAGGGACAAAATTTGTGTTCTTGAGAGGGAATGTTTTGAATTTGAGTGCAATATGAATTTAGGGGCAAAAATATTATTTTGGGACTCAAATCCCATGTTAAAGTGGGGAAAAAGACTAAAATACCCTCCTGGGCTAGGGATTTTAAAAGGCTAAAAATGTACCTAGTGACACGATGACTAACGCATTACATCACCCACCAACACAATGACTTATGCATTGCGTTACCCACCGATACGATGGCCATCGCGCTGTGTTGCTGAGCCAACATGGTACCTGATGTGATGCAACCCAATCATATTGGGTCACTAGTTTGGCCATCCAAACTTACTTCAAACATCGTCTAAAAAATCCAAAATTCACAAGAAATAAACTATAGACAACCCTGGCCATAAATTAACTTAGAAACAAATGTTCTGAGGCCAAGAAAATTAATAACAAAATCATCAAAGTTTAGAGGCCAAAAAATTAGTGAGTCGACGCGATATTTGTGCATTGCATTGCCAATCGCATTGACAGAGAAAATTTTCTTAGGTTAAGGCAATTTCCAGTTAACCGGTGCAATGTTGGCATATCGTGTCGTGTAAGTTATCATGTTGGTACCTTTGATGTGCTGCATTAGATGCAACGTCGCCGGACACATTTTTCTATCTTTTAAACCCGCATCCATAAGGATAATTAGGTCATTTTCCCCTGATTTTCAGCCCTCATAACACGAAATTTAGTCCTCTTTTGGCTAAATACATTCATTATTTCACAAGTGCTCAACAACAAGAAAAACTAGGGGATTAATTTCAATTCAAGAACTCAAGCTTTCTTCCATCAATGTTCAAGAAATTGTTAACGAAGGTATGTAAAGTGTTCATCCAAGGGTCCTTTTCACTTTTGGAGCTCAAGAAACCCTTTTCAAAAAATGAATTTTGAATTCCATGTTATGGGTTTGATTATACACATGTTTATGTTGTGATGTGGTTTCCAAGATTGAATCTTTATTGAATTCTCATGACTTTATGGTAAGTATGTGAATTGAAATTCTTAAATTGAAGTGCTTTATATAGCCATGGTGTATTAGTTGTTGATCCATGCCCTAGAAAAGGTCATGCCTAAGTGAATAAGAATTGTGTATTATGACCTATTTGTGATCTCAATGCTAAATTCATGATGTAGCCACATGTTCAAAATAACTCCCATGCTATAGCTATGTCTTATAATGATTTCGAGGAATGCTCATAAGTATGGATTTGTGAAATTATGAAATGTTAGCATGCATTTGCACTCATGTGTAAGCTTATGACTTGCAATGCTCCATGAGATCCCTCAGTGATAGTATTATTAATTGTTGACTATGTTCATCTGTTCAAGAAGTGTCATGTCTCTTTTATTTTCATACTATTGAGTCCTGGGGGTATTTAATACCCGACAATTTAGCTATTTTCCTAGAGCCAAGGTCATTTTTCAAGATAACCTTAGTCAAGCCATGATTAGTAGAATTCACTCCATCTAAGAACTCAGGAAAACTTAGTACTATTCTTTTTAGTCTACATTAATTTAGTCAGTTGATAGAATTCAATAATATTCCATCAGTAATTGGGATTCAATGAATTCAGTCCAGTTTAATCTAGTATACTCAGTTCAGTATGTATTCAATTTGGAGCAGGATCCAACATCGAGTAAACCCATGAATGGGAACTCACCCACCAGTAGAGGGTGTGATTCATAGAAGCAGTCCTTATATTCCAAAACTATGTATCCAGCGTAGCCTGAGATATCAAAATTTATTAGATGAGGGTTGATGAGGTGGCTTAACCTATCAGATAAGGGTCCCACCATTCTCATTAGAGTAATTGACAAATGAGGGTCACTCACAGCTTGTCCTTACCAATGGTGAGGTATTGACACCCTTCTAATTTGGGTTATAAATTAGACCCTAAGTCAGTTATAACATTTTATTAGGGGGCATGTTGATTACATGACTACCTCTGATAGTCTTCAGTAAAGAACTCAGATAGTTCTAAATATTATAGGACTATCAGATACAGTCATTCAACTTAATACGGAACTCATCTAGTTCCATTAGAATTAGGACTGTCAGAAACTGTCGTACAGTTATCATTTATATCAGTTATCAATAATCTATGATTATTAGTAAACTCAGTATTCAGAATCCTTATGATTTTAGTTATAGTTATGTATTCATGCATGTGTCCTCATGTAGTCATGTTCATGTTATTTAGTTAGTTTAGTTTATGCATATGAGATCTTGCATTCAGCCTTACCTTAGTTTGTGTACCAGTACATTCATACGTACTGACACATACTTTTCTTTTATGCTATGGTGTTTTATACCATAGTTTCAGAGCTTAGGTTCTTGATCATTCTTAGCAACTCAGATATTAGCAGTTAGCATCAGTTGTGAGTCCTCATAGTTCGAGGACATGATTATTTCATTCTTTTAGTATTTCAGTACTTAGTCATTTTAAGTAGATAGAGTTAATTGGGGATAGTCCCATCAATTCTTTATCCAAAAAGTTTAGAGGTATTTAGAATATAGCATGTTCAGAATGTTATTTTGGTCTAGGTTTTATCATACCTTGTTCAGACATTGTTTTATTCAGTATTGTTTAGTTTTTTGAACCATATAACAAATTTTTTGCCAGATTTTTGCATTTATTTTTGCTATATTATTATTACAATATTACTACTATTCAGTGATCAGTTACACATATCAGTCATAGGTTAGCTATTGGTCTTTCAAGATTTTTATCACCGTGTAGCATCTAGGGTACTAGACTCCAGGCATTACAAACTTGGTATCAGAGCCTAAGGTTTAATAGAGTCCTAGGAAGTCTGAAAGCCGCATTTAGTAGATTCTTGTGCATAGGTGTGTTGTGCTCCACATTTATGTGTAGGAGGTTATGAGATGTTTTAGGAATAGTTTCCCTTCTTTCAATAGTCATGTCGTGTGAGTGAGCATGAGCTCTAGTTAAACTCTTAGTCTAATCCTTCTTTCTTTTCTATTTACAGAAAATGCCTCCCAAGAGGACTTAGGGAAGAGGAATAGGGGATCAGCCAGCCCCTCAGCTCGATTAGCCTAATACTTTAGGCAAATATGTCTTCCATGCAAAATTAAGAGCTGGATTCACTACTCTTACTTATTTAGTTACCACCTAGAATGAACGTCCAGCTGTTGCTCCAGCCAGCCCAGTGGTTAATTCTACTGCAGCTAGGATTCAGGACTTTACCCAAATGAATCTTTCTTCTTTTTTTGGGTCTAAGATAGATAAGGACCCTCAGGAGTATCTTGATCAGGTGAAGAAGATTACTAATATTATAGGAGTAAATGTTGTCCGGAGTGCTGAGTTAGCTACATATCAGTTGTAGGATGTGGCTCACCCTTGGATCAAATAGTGGAAAGTAGTGATGGCTATAAATGCATGGCCTGTTGATTGGAAGGAGTTTTCCACCACTTTTGTAGTTAGAACTAATAGAAGCTAAAGTGTTATAATTTATTAACCTTAGACAGGGCAACATGATAGTGAGAGAGTTTTCTCTTAAGTTTACTTAACTAGCTTGATATGCTCCACATGTGGTGGCAAATAGTAGATCCTGAATAAGTAAATTTATGTCTGGAGTGGATGATAGTGTGGTCAAGGAGTGCAGGACCACGATGTTAATTAGTGAGATGGACTTGGCTAGGCTAATGACCCATGCTCAGTAGATAGAGGAGCATAAGAATAAGGAGAGAGAAAAGTAAAATAAGAGATCTAGAATAGGTAGCTTTAATTTTAGTCAGCCTAAGTCAGAGGGTGGGAATCGTTCTCAGTTCCACCCAAAGTCTTCAATTCTAGCTCCTTCCTCAGCCAGTGCTCCAGTTTCTAAGTTCAGAAATGGTAACAAAGATAGGGCACCAGTCTCTAAGTCTCAGAGTAGTATTAGCAGTGCCCTAACTCATTCTCTTTGTTAGACCTATGGCAAACACCATTAGGGTACTTAGAAAGCTGGCAGTGATGCTTGTTTTAGATTTGTTTCTAGAGAATCTTCCTAAAATTCCTTAGGAAAGGGAAAAAGAATTCAGCATCAATCTTCTCCCAGATACTCAGCCCATATCTATTCCGCCATATAGAATGCCACCAGTAGAACTTAGAGAATTAAAAGATCAATTAAATGATCTCTGAGATAAACGATTCATCAGACCTAGCATGTCCTCGTGGGGTGTACCAATTCTATTCATAAAAAAGAAAGACGATTCTCTCAGGATGTTCATAAACTACCATCAGCTCAATACATTAACAATCAAGAACAAGTATCCACTTTCCAGAATCGATGACTTATTTGACCAACTCTGGGGTGCCATTAACTTCTCTAAGATAGACTTAGATCAGGCTATCATCATCTCAGAGTCAGAGAATGTGACATTTCAAAAATATCTTTTCGTACTCGGTATGATCACTTTGAATTCTTAGTCTTGTCATTTGATATTACCAATGTCCAGTAGCTTTCATGGACTTGATGAACTGTGTGTTCAAATAGTACTTGGACATGTTCATCATAGTCTTCATAGATGATATTCTTATCTATTCCCGCAGTGAGCATGATCATGCTGACCATCTCAGAATAATATTGCAGACTCTAAAAAATCATCAGTTATTCGCCAAATTTAGTAAGTGCATATTTTGTCTAAGGTCAGAAGCATTTCTTGATCATGTAATTTCCGGTGATGGAATTAGAGTTGATCCTTAAAAGACCAAAGTAGTGAGAAACTAGCCTAGGCCCATAACTCTATCAAATATCAGAAGTTTCTTGGGCTTTGCTGGCTATTATAAATGGTTTGTTGAGGGATTTTTATCGGTTAAATCCCCTATTTCTAGATTGAATTAAAAGAAAGTCATGTTTCAGTGGTCAGATTCATCCGAGGAAGAGTTTGCAGGAGTTGAAGACTCGACTCACTTAGCTCCAGTTTGACTCTTCTAGATGGTCTAGATGGGTATGTCATGTATTGTGATGCATCTAGGGTAGGTTTGGGTTGTGTCCTCATGCAATATGGTAAGGTCAAAGCCTACGCCTCCAAACAGCTTAAGCCCCATGAGAAAAATTATCCGACTTATGATCTTAAGATAGTAGTAGTAGTCTTTTCTTTAAAAATTTGGAGGCGTAACTTATATGGGGTGAATGTTGATGTTTTTACAGATCATAAAAGCCTCTATTACGTATTCTCTCAGAAATATCTTAATCTGCGGTAGAGAAGGTGGTTAAAATTCATGAAAGATTATGACATGAGCGTCCTTTATCATTTGGGCAAGGCAAATGTAATGGATGATGCTCTCAGTAAACTGTCTATGGGTAGTGTTGCTCATGTTGAGGAAAGTAAGAAGAAATTAGCCTAAGAAGTTCATCAGTTAGCTATAATAGGTGTCCACTTAGTCGATTCAGCAGAAGGTAGTGTGTGGGTTTAGAATAGTTCAGAATCATCTCTAGTTTTAAAAGTTAAGGAAAAGCAGGATAGAGATCCCAGTTTAGTCAAGATGAAAGAGTCAGTCAAAGATTAGAACTTAGAGGTTTTCTCCCAAGGGGGAGATGGTGTTTTTCGTTGTTAGGGTCATTAATGTATGCCAGGTATTGATGTCTTAAGTCAGTAAATTCTTGCAGAAGGGCATGGTGCGCATTACTCTATTCATCTAGGGGTCACTAAGATGTACCGCGACTTGCGAGAGATCTATTGGTGGAGTGGGATAAAGAGAGATACTGCAAATTTTATGGCTAAGTTCTCAATATGTCAACAAGTTAAGATTGAGCATCAGAAGCCAAGTTGGTCCATGCAGGAGTTTAGTATTCCCACTTGGAAGTGGCAAGAAGTGAACATGGACTTTGTGATGGGTTTGCCTCGTACTCGTCATCATCATAATTCAGCTTGGGTCATTATAGATAGAATGACCAAATCATCTCATTTTCTTCCAGACACACCTCTTATTTAACCGAGAATTACACTAAACTCTACATTAGAGAGTTGGTCAAATTTCATAGTGTTCTGTTATCTATTGTCTCAGATAGAGGTACCCAGTTCACCTCTCATTTCTAGAAAGCATTCCAAAAGGGTCTTGGTACCCAAGTTTACCTTAGTGCAACCTTTCATTCTCATATGGATGGTCAAGCAGAAAAGACCATCCAGGCTATAGAAGATATGCTGCGGGCATGCGCAATTGACTTTAACGATAATAGGGATGACCACTTGTCTTTGATTGAGTTTGTTTACAATAACAATTATCATTCCAGTATTCAACTGGCTCCATTCGAAGCTCTTTATGGTAGGAGATGCAGATCTCTAATTGGTTGGTTCAAAGTCGGTGAGGCTGCAGTAGTAGGGCCTGACTTGATCTTTGATACCTTAGAGAAAGTTAAGTTAATCAGAGAGAGGCTCAAGATAGCTCAGAGTTGACAATAATCATATGCATATGTGCACAGAAAGGATTTTGAGTTTGACATTAGTGATTATGTATAACTAAAAATCTCTCCCATGAAGGGAGTGAAAAGGTTCAGCAAGAAGAGAAAGCTCAGTCCCCGATATCTCGGTCCCTTCAAAATTCTAAGTCTCTTTGGCAAAGTAACTTATGAGCTTGAGTCTCCTTAAGATCTAAGTGCATCCAGTGTTCCATGTCTCCTTGCTTAAGAAGTGCATAGGTGACCCAATAGTTGTAGTCCCTATTGAGTGTGTAGGTATTCAGAACAATCTCTCTTATGATGAAATTCCAATTGAAATCCTTGACTCTCGGATTTGCAGACTGAGGAACAAAGAAGTCCCTCTAGTGAAAGTTCTTTGGTGGAATCAGTCCGTTGAGGGAGCTACTTGGGAAGCAGAAGCAGACATATAGACCAAGTATCCTCACCTTTTCTCCGCTAATTTTGACTTAGCCCAAGGTAATGGCTTTCCTTAATCTTATTCCATTTAATGTTCATATTTCAGTTACAAACTTGGTATTTAGTTTCATGCTCAATTTCTATTTCAAACTTGGTATCCTTTACCATTATATGTTGAGTCGCATGTTCATGAATCAGTTCAGTCACATATTCATGCATCAGATATGCATGATCAGCTTATCAGTACTCCCAGTCATAGAGTCATTTATTAGCTCAGTCATAAAATCATGCATCAGATATGCATGCTCAGTATGAATCTCAATAAATAAGTAATGTCGGCCATGTAATCATGTTTCAGTTGTTCATGTTCAGTATGTACTTCAGCTTATCATTTCATCCATCTCAATCAATCTTATTCAAGGACAAATATTCCTAAGGGGGAGATATTGTAAGACCCAGTGAAATTCCTAGTTTAATTCAGTCCTTAAAGCTTGTCAAGGGGTCCCAAACTTAGGAAAATTCCTGCTAAGTTTCCAGACTTAGTTTATTTTTAGCCTTTGAAAGCTGACAATCTCATTTCTCGACCTTAATGTCCTTTAATGGTCTATGCTTTTTTGTTAATTCATGACCATGAATGTCTATAGGTGTTCCCGAAAAAGTTTTGGATTTTTTGGATCTCGTTTAGACCTTGTTTGAAATCCAAAAATAGTAAGTCAACACGATATTGGTACATCACATTGCCAATCACGTCAAAAGAGTAAATGTTTCTCATCTAAAGACAATTTCCAGTGAACTAACATGATGTTGGTGCATTGCGTCAGTTATCACATTGGTACACTCGATACACCGCATTAGATGGAGCGTCGCTATGCACATTTTTCTATTTTTTATATACGCGTCCTTAAGGGTAATTAGGTCATTTTCCCCTGACCTTCAGCCATCATAACACAAAATTTTCCCCTCTTTTGGCTAAATACATTTATTATTTCACAAGTACTTAAGAACAAGAAAACCTAGGTGATTAATTTCAATTCAAGAACTCAAGCTTTCTTCCATCAATCTTTAAGAAATTGTCAACCAAGGTATGTAAAGTGTTCATCCAAGGGTCTCTTTCACCCATGGAGCTTAAGAAACCCTTTTCAAAATATGAATTTTGAATTCTATATTGTGGGTTTGATTATACATATGTTTATGTTGTGATATGATTTCCAATATTGAATCTTTATTGAATTTTCATGAATTTATGTTAAGTATGTGAATTGAAATCCTTAAATTGAAGTTCTTCATATAGCGATGATGTATTAGTTGTCGATCCATGTCCTAGAAAAGGTCATGCCTTCCATGTGTTTGTAAAAATACATGTGAATAAGAATTGCGTATTATGATCTACTTGTGAACTCAATGATGAATTCATGATGTACCCACCTGTACAAAATGACTCCCATGCTATAGCTATGTCTTGTAATGATTTCGAGGAATGCTCATAACTATGGATTTGTGAAATTATGATATGTTAGCATGCATTCCCACTTATGTGTAAACTTATGATTTGCAATGCTTTATAAGATCCCTCTGTGATAGTATTATGAATTGTTGACTATGGTCATGTGTTCAAGAAGTGTCATGTCTTATTTATTTTCTGAATATCAAGTCCTTGGGGTATTTAATACTCGACAATTTAGTTGTGTGCCTAGAGCCAAGGTCAATTTTCAAGATAACCTCAGTCAAACCACGATCAGTAGAATTCAGTCAGTCTCAGAACTCTGGAAAACACAGTAGTATTCAGTTCAGTCATCTATAACTCAGTCTGTAAATAGAATTTAGTAATATTTCATCAGTCAATGGGATTCAGTGAACTCAGTCCAGTTCAGTCTTGTATACTCAATTGAATGTCTATTCAGTTAGGAGTAGGATTCAGCATCGAGTAAACCCAAGGATGGAAGATCAACCACCAGCAGAGGGTGTGATTCTTAGAAGCAATCCTTGATTCTAGAACAACGTAGCCAGTATAGGTTGAGACATCAAAACTGATCAGATAAAGGTTGATGAGGTGGCTTAACCTGTCAGATAAGGGTCTTGCCATTCTCGTTAGAGTACCTAACAGATGAGGGTCACTTACATCGTCTCCTTACCAGTGGTGTGGTATTGACACCCCTCTAATTGGGGTTATAGATTGGAACGCAACTAAGTTATAACATCTTATTAGGGTCATGTCAGTTAGATGACTATCTTCCACAGTCGCAGTCTTAGTCTTCAGTATAGAACTCAGATAGTTCAACAAATTTTCAGACTGTCTGATATAGTAACTCAACTTAATATTAAACTCAGGTAGTTCCACTAGAATTAGGACTGTCAAACACTATCAATCAGTTATCAATTATATCAGTTATCAATAATACATGATTATCAGTAAACTCAGTATTCAGAATCCTTATGATTTCAGTTACAGTTACGTATTCATGAATGTATCCTTACGTAGTCATGTTCATGTTATTTAGTTAGTTTAGTTCATAGATATGAACTCTTGCATTCAGTATTACGTCACTTTGCGTACCATTACATTCATACGTACTGACGCATACTTTCCTTTTGCGCTATGGTATTTTATACCATAGGTTTAGACGCTCAAGTTCCTAATCGCGCTTAGAAGCTCAGATATCAGTAGTCAAAGTCAGTGGTGAGTCCTCATATTTTTAGGACATGATTATTTTATTCTTTTAGTATTTTAGTAGTTAGTCATTTTTTGTATTTTGAATTAGTTGGGGACATTTCCCATCAACTCTTTATTCAGATAGTTTAGAGGCATTTAGACTATAGTATGTTCAGATTGTTATTTTAGTCTTGGTATTATCATACCTTGTTCAGACGTTGTTTTGGTCAGTATTGTTTAGTATTTTAAACCTTATGCTAATTTTTCTACCAGACTTTTGCATTTATTTCAGTTATATTGTTATTACAATATTACTATTATTCAATGCTCAGTTATAGATATTAGTCATGAGTTAGTTAATGGTCCTTTGGGATTGTTAGCATCGTGTAGCGTCCAGGGTACCAGACTCAAGGCATTATAAAATCCTAAGTAATTAACAAAGTAGGCTAAGTGCAAAATTATTCTAGGATAATAGTCCTGCATGTATTGGGATTTCCTTCACTTTGATTGCTTCTTTAATTGTTGTAAATGTTAGGAACTCATACAAAATTGATAACTTCTCAAGAGCGAGGTAGAGATTATAAAAGGAGATCACAATAGTAGTTTGAAGAGATCAACCTTCATTTTTTAGGCCAAGAGGAGATAGTTAGTCTGAGGTCATAAAATAAGGGTTAGTAATACAACACTCTGAGATCGAGAGAAAATGAATGACATTAACACAAACCAAGTTTTAGAGATGGTTAGGTGATACAAAACTAGTTAGATTTTACACACAAGTAACTGAGATAGTTTGACATGAATGATCAGTCCGTGGAGTTACGAAGTTAGGGAGAACACAATCCTAGAGATTGTCTCATATTAATAATAACCCTAATTTCCCAGCATTAACTTTTATTTTTAATAAAATCCCTTTTACTTTACACACTTTCCAATTACATCAGCAAACTTTTGATAGATTTAGAGCTATTCCTTGTGGGATTGTGTAATACCCTAAGTTTTTACGCTCCAGACCCATCAAAAGATAGTCCATTTAATTAGCTTTCAAGGGCTACGAGTCTAACCTTAGTCTGATGTCATGTAAATGTAATGGAAAATTTCCTAAGGACCTATTTAATTGCCAGTGAAAGTGACTATGTCAATGAGTCCTTATTAGATATAACGAATCATTGTGTATGTGTCATTGCCACTCCTGCGAGGGTCTCAAATTTTTTTCCTAGTGGCAATGATTCTAGCTCTAGAATCGTTATGAGACATAAAGAATCATTATGTGGACCCATTTCCTCCCCAGTAAGATATCCTGAAAACCAAGTTTCAGACCATGACTACTCCAAATAACTTGTAATCAGACCTAACAAGTTGATAGAAGGGGGAGTCATTGCCTTAATAGTAAGGGTTCAAAACTCAATACCTCAAGTAACAACTCAAACCACGACTCATGACCCATCATAATGAGTCGTTGGGTGAGTAGTGACGATTGGAACTAGAAATCTCTACATAATTTTAAAAGGGGCTTTTGGTAAATTCTCATCCTTTTTAACCCCAAATCCATATTATTTAGGTATTCCAATATTATTTATTGAGGGATTAACTTATCCTAACACCTCATAAATCCCAAAATCATTGCACTTAGCAAAAAAAAGAGATTTTTTTCTTATTCAAAGTAAACTAGGGTTCTCTAATTTCAAGCATAAGTTCTAAGTAATTCCCAAAGGAATTCAATTCAGGTATTTCTGATTTAATCACTGGATTCCTTCCACCCATTGAGTCCCAAGAAATCTCTAAATTTCAATTAATATTCCCTTCTCCTTGAATTATGTTCCAGGTTAAATATGACTTTTCCTCAAATTTTTTAATTTACTTTGAAATAAAACCATGAATGCAGGTTTTCCCAGTAAGATTAATGTTTCCCCATGTTTTAAATCATAAATTTTACCTATCTTAACCCATTTTCGAGTTGGTTTTAAATTATGAAATATCTATATCATTTCCCATTAATGCTATCATGATCAATTGCATTAGTCGAAGTTGGTGGGTTGTTAACACCCGATACTTGGGAGATTAAACATGTATCAGTTTTTATGTTCTTGAGCACTCTAGATTATACATGCAATATTACTTTCATTAAACTATGATTTGAGCATATCAGTTATTAGTTTATGTTTCAGTTTATACATTAGTGTCATTCAATTAGGAATAATACTTAGCACTAAGTGAACATAGGGATGATAGCTCCCTCGCTAGTCAGCAGACACCGTTAGTAGTATTTCCAAAGTAGTATAGCTATGACACCACAATAGGTTATAAGGGGTCACCCATTAGTAAAGACATGACACCCTAATCCTTCAAAAAATCAGTCTAGTGGATCCACGCCAGCCTGTGTTGGTACTCTTACCAAGTTACTCAAACCCTTCTAACTAGGGTTTCAAGTTAGACCCTGATTATCTTAGGTTGGGGTATGTTTGTTTTTGTTAGCTCTCACAGTCCTCTATTTTGTTTTAGTTTATGTTCAATCTAAGTTTGCTTGACAAGTGTTCAATATTCATTCATTCAGTTTATCCAACACATATTTGTACTTGGTCTTGCATTCAGTTAATATGTTCATGCATTAATGTTTAGTTTATATATATATATATATATATTAGTTAGATTCCCATCACGCATACTTAGTATATTTAAAGTAATGATCGCATACTTCATTGCTTAATATTATCTCATAATATAGGTTTGGACTTTCAATACCCAGACCACTCTTAACATATCCACGTTACATTAAGCTACAATCTTGGTGAGTCCTCATCAGTCAAAAACTAGTTATGAGCTTTTTATGTTCAGTATTTCATTTATTTTAGTTAGTTATAGCTAGTTGGGGGCCTATCCCAATAACAAGCCTATTTAGTGGCTTTCAGATAGATGTTTAGCTTTTTTATTTTTATTGAGTATTTTAGACAGTATTAACATTAACTTTATTACTATTCAAGAATAGTGTTTCTCAGTTAGCTTCCGCCCAATGTTTGTTACTTTCTTTTAGTGTCCATTTATTATGCTAGACCATGGTTTAGATTTTTGTCACTTGTAACTCGAAGCATCGTGTTGCGACTAGAAGCATTCTCTAGTCATGAAAAACTTAGTATCAGAGCACAAGGTTTAAGGTATCTTAGGGTGTCTGAAAGCCACGTTAAGTATAGTCTTGTTTATGGGTGTAAAGCAAACCACACTTATGGGCGAGATGCTATGAAATATTTTAGAAAAATCTTAGTTCTTTCAATATTCATGTCGTGCGATGGAGCATAATCTCTATTAAACTTCTCTTTCTAACTAGTCCTCTAATTATTTATAGAAATTACCTCTTCGAAAGGCTAATAAAGTAAGAAATGGGGACAAGCCATCACCTCCGCCTATTCCTAAAGACCATCTGAATGATCTGGTCTCTCATGTTGAATTCAGGGCTTATTTCACAGCATTTTCCCAATCTATGGCTGCTCATAACCAATAATTTATTGCCCCAGCCAACCCAGCAGCAAATATGATAGCAATTAGAATTTAGGGGTTACACTTAAATAATTGCTTGATGTTCTTTGTATCTAAGCTTGAAGAGGATCCCTAAGAATTTTTGGATAGTGTATAGAAGGTGACTGAGATCATGGATGTAACCTCGAGTGAAAGTGCTGACTTAGCTACTTGCTAATTACAAGGGGTGCCTCACACCTGGGCTAAGCAATGGAAGGAGGATAGAGGTGCTGATGTAAGGTCTATAGAGTGGGATGAGTTTTTTACTACTTTTTTGCATAGGTTATTCCAATTTGAGTTTATGGAAGACAAAGTGCAAGAATTCATCAACTTTAATTAGGGTAGTATATATGTTAATGAGTATTCCCTCAAGTTTACTTTGTTGGCAAGGTATGCTTCAAATATGGTGGTTAATTCTAGAGCACAAATGAGCAAGTTTATATCTTGTGATTTTTAGAATGTGGTAAAAGAGTGTAAGATGGATATGTTGATTAAGAAAATGGACCTTTCTAGATTGGTGCTTTACGCTTAGTAGATTGAGTAAGAAAAGATCAATGAGAAGGAAAGGGAAAAGGTTAAGGACCAGTATAGTATTTTTAGTTTCTCTCAGCAATGTTTTGATGGTGGAAATCATTTCCAAATTAATCAAAAATCTTCAGCTCCATCCTCATCATCTAATAGTGCTCCAGTGCCTATATTTTGATAAGAAACTCTTGATAGAACACCAGGCTCTAAGTCCCAGGGTATCATGAATAGTGGTCACATCAACCCACTCTACAAGAGATATGATAAAAACCACAAGGGTGAGTGCATGGCTGGTAGCAATACACGCTTTGGGTGCGGCAAGTTAGAACACAAAATAATGGATTGCACAACAGGTACATGGAGGGTTAAAAATAAACGTCGGTAGGGCCAGTCTACCTCTTCATTAGTCATAGTAGGTCACCCAACTCAATAGGGTTGTACTACTTGTGCAACCAGTGGATGGTATTAGAATTGACTTTATGCCCTTCAGACCTGATAGGTTTATGAGGGTTCTCCAGATATGGTTACTAGTGCGTTACGAGTCTTTCACCGTCATGTGTATGATTATTAGATCTTAGAGACACACTTTCTTTCACGACTCCATATATAGCTGTAGATTTTGGTGTTAGTCTCAAAATTCTACCAGAACCTTTCTTAGTTTCTACTCCAATCAATAGTTCAGTCATAGATAGGTGGGTATACAGAAATTACCCAGTCATAGTATCCCAAAAAGTTTCCTCAATTGATCTTGTAGAGTTAGAGATGACCGACATTGATGTTATGCTGTGAATTGGTTCTCTGCACTCTTGCTATGCCATAGTTTACTATAGAAATAGAATAGTCCAATTTTAGGTTCCTAATAAGCCAATCCTAGAATAGAAGGGTAGTACCTCAGTGCCCATAGGTTTATTTGTTAGTTTTCATTTATCATTTTGTTTGTCAAGAACTCATGTTCTGAAATCCTAATTCTTGAGTTAGTTCTAGTAGTGAATGATTTTCTAGAGGTATTTCCTAAAGATCTACCCCAAGTCCCTCTCGGGAGGGAAATCAACTTCAAAATAGATCTACTTTCTGAGACGTAGCCTATTTCAATTCCACCTTACAAAATGGCTCCAATAAAGCTTAAGGAATTGAAGAAATATTCAGAATATTTCCTAGATAAGGGTTTCATCATGCTTAGCATCTCTCTATGATGTGCCCTAGTTCTCTTTGTGCACAAGAAAGACAGTTATCTCTGAATGTGCATAGACTACCACTAGTTGAACAAAGTCAAAATCAAGAATAAGTATCCCATCCCTAGGATTGATGACTTTTTCAACCAATTTTAGGGTGCTAATTAGTTTTAATGATAGAACCCAGATCTAACAATCATCAGCTCAGAGTCAAAGAATGTGACATTCTAAAGATAGCCTTCAAAACTCGGTATGGTCAATTCAAATCAGTAGTTATGTCTTTTGGACTAACAAATTCTCTTACAACTTGTATGGACTTGATGAACATAGTGTTCAAGCAGTACTTGGACATATTCATCATAGTATTCATAGATGACATTCTCATTTATTTCCGTGGTGAGGGAGAGCATGCAAACAATTTAAGGATTATTTTAAAGACTCTCAAAGATAATCAATTATTCACTAAGTTCAATAAGTGTGAATTATGGTAGAAATCAATAACTTTCCTTGATTATATTATTTCAGGTGAAGGTATTTGAGTTGATCCTCAAAATACCAAAGAAATAAGGAACTGACCTAGAAATATTTCACTAATAGGCTTTCTTAGGTTTAGTCAGTTACTACATATGGTTTATTGAAGGATATTTCTCTATTGCTTCTCATATGTCCAGACTGACTAAGAAGAAAGTTATGTTCCAGTGGTCTGATTCTTCCAAGAATAATTTTCAGGAGTGGAAGACTCAAATAACCTCTACTCTAGTTTTGACTCTACAAAGAGTTAAGATGGTTTTATGGTGTATTTTCATGCTTCTAATGTTGGTATTATTTGTGTGTTGATGCAGTGGGGAAAGGTTATAACATGTACCTCTAGACAACTCAAACCTCTAGATAACTTAAACCCTATAAGAAGAACTACCCGACTCACTATCTTCAATTGGTAGTTATTATTTTTCCTTAAAGATTTTAAGGCATTAACTTTATGTGGTTCATGTTGATGTGTTCACTGATCACCAAAGACTTTAGTATTTTTTCAGTCAGAAAGATTGAAATCTTTATTAGAGAAAATGGTTGGAGTTGTTGAAGGATTATGGCATGCGTGTCTTGTATTACCCAAGTAAGGCCAATGTTGTGGAAAATGCCCTTAACAGATTATTTATAGGAATTATTGCACACGTTGAGGATTAAAAGAAGGATCTAGTTCATGAGATTCATTAACTTTTTATGTTAGAAGTTCAATTGGTTGATTCAGTCAAAGGTGGTGTATGGGTTCAAAATGCTTTTGAATCTTCTTTAGTTGCTGAGGTAAAGGAAAAGCAAGATAGTGATCCTATTTTTCTTAGGTTGAAGGATGCATTTTTGGATCATAAGGTTAGGGTTTTCTCCCAAGGGGGAAATGATGTCCTTCGATGTTAGGGTAGATTATTTGTTCTAGATGTAGATGATTTGAGGTAGTAGATGTTATTAGAGGCTCATGGTTCTCAATATTCAATTCACCTAAGAGTCACTAAGATGTACTGTAATTTGCGGAAAGTCTATTAGTGGAATGACCAAGTGTACAAATTGCTAGAAGGTTAAGGTTGTGCACCAGAGCCCTAGTGGTATGCTTTAAGAATTCAGCTTCCCTACTTGGAAGTGGGAATTAGTGAATATGGACTTCATCATAGGTTGCCTCATACTCATCGTCAGCATGATTCTATTTAAGTTATTGTGGATCAAATAACTAAGTCATCCCATTTCTTGCTAGTTATACTTATGATTTAGCCAAGGATTATGCTAGACTCTATTTTAGAAAGTTGGCGAAATTGCATGGAGTCCCTTTGACCATTATTCAAATAAAGGTACGCAGCTTACCTCTTATTTTTTCAAGACATTTTAGAATAGTCTTGGTACCCAAGTTCATCTTAGTTCAACTTTTCACTCGCAGCTAGATAGTTAGGCAGAGAGGGCCATTCAAACTTTAGAAGACATGTTAAGATCTTGTGTAATAGATTTCATGGTTAGTTGGGATGATCACTTTCCATTGATAGAGTTTTTTTACAATAACAACTATCACTATAGTATTCATATGGCCCCATTTAAGTCTCTTTATGGTAGGAAGTGCAAATCTTCTATCGGTTGGTTTGAGGTTGGAAAGTTATGTTGATAGGGAAAGACTCATTTCATGAGGCGATGAAGAAGGTTCATCCAATTAGAGGAAGGTTGAAAATGACCCAAAGACATCAAAAATCCAATGTAAATATGAGGAAGAGGGAGCTTGAATTTGATATTGGTGATTTTGTTTAGTTGAAAATTTTTCCTATGAAAGGGGTGAAGAAAATTAGTAAGAAAGGGAAGATCAGCCCCCATTATGTTGGTCCCTATAATATTTTGAGATGGAATGGGAAGGTACCCTATGGTTTGGAACTTCCTGCAGAGTTCACATCAGTGCATCCAGTCTTTCATGTTCCTTGAAGAAATACATTGGTGATCCACCCTCAGTTATCCCTATAGAAAGGATTAGAGTGGGAAATATCCTCTCCTTTGAAGAGATACCAATTAAGATCCTTGATTACTAGGTTCATAGGTTGAGGAATAAATAGATCTCTTTAGTAAAGAAACTGTGGAGAAATCAGTCAGTTGGGGGAGCTACTTGGGAAGCAGAAGCAGATATGATGACCAAGAAGCAGAAGCAGATATGATGACCAAGTACCCCTATCTCTTCCCTTCAAACCAAATTCTAGGTTAAGGTAACAGTTTCCCTTAACTAATTATTTCTTTCATGTGATCCATGTAACTATCTTCATGTTATAACATGTATTCAAGAATCCAGTTTAGTTCATGCATCAGCCATAAATTCAGATGTCGATTCATGATTCAGCTCATAAGTATTTAGTATAAAATTTAAACTCTACCCTAGTATTTTAGCTTAGACAGTTTCATTTGAGGATGAATGATACCAAGGGGGAGATATTGTAATACCCAAATTTATTAGGCTCTAGACCCATAAAAATATAGGCCATTAAATTAGCTTTCAAATTCCACGAGTCTTGCCTTAATCTTATGTCTAGACAAAAGTTAGGTAAAATTTCCTAAGGACCTGTCTAACTGTCAGTGACAACGACTCAGGAAGCCAGTCATTACCAGATGTAATGAGTTATTTTGTATGAGTCGTAGCCACTCCGATGAGGGTCTCATATTTTTTTGCCTAGTGTCAACGAGTCCAGTTCATGACTCATTAGGAGACATAATGAGTCATTTCATGGACCCATTGCCACAAAATTAAGAAATCCAGAAAATTAAGTCTCAGACCATGACTGCTTCTTACGACTCATGATCAGACCTAACAAGTTGTTAGGAGAGGGAGTCATTACATTAATAGTAAGGGCTAAAAACTCAAGACCTTAGGTCATGACTCAGCCCACGACTCATGACCAATCATAATGAGTCATAGTGTGAGTCATGACAACTAGAACTAGAAATATCTTCACGATTTTAAAAGGGTCTTTTGGTAAATTCCCATAACTTTTAACTCCAAACCCACGTTGTTTGGGGACTCCAACATCAGTTATTGAGGGATTAACTTACTTAACACCTATTAAATCCCAAAATCATTATAATTATCAAAAGGGAAGTGATTCTCTTCTTCCCCAAAGGAAACTAGGATTCTCCAAGTTCAAGCACAAGTTCCAAGCAATTAACTAAGGATTTCACTTTAGGTATGTAGGATTTCATCAGTGGGTTCCTTCTACCCGTTGAGTCCTAAAAAATTACTAAATTTCAAGTTATATTCCTTTTACCTTGAATTGTGTTCTAGGTCAAATATGAGTGTTCCTCAAATTCACCTAGTAGCTTAATTGGGCATTTCTAATTCTAGGAAGATACGAAAGATGTAGTCAACTTCATGCTCACTCTTATGTCTAAGATAGTGAGAATTAGTAAACTAAATAGATTAATTGTCTATTATTTTGTTGGTTCCCACATCTCTCTTTCAAGCATGATGTGGGTTCCAAAAGTTCACCCAAACCCCTCTTTCATGGATGGTTTGAGCTTTCAAGAGTTTAGGGTTTTCACCCACAAACCCATTTTGAGTATTTGGGGCTTTCACCCACAAATCCTAACCAACTTAGTAATGCAATAATAGAACCCATTATCAACTAACTAGCATATGCAAAAATACATCACAACCCACAACTAATAGAACCTTAGTTCAATATAATCCTAAGAAAAAGAGTTTTAGTTACTAGTGAAGAAAATAATGAAACACATACAAAATGGTTTGTTCAAGGCATTTATTCTTCACACATACCAAATTCCAAATCTCCGAATCAAATTTATAATTCCTGCCTAATTTAGGGTTTCATTTTCAAATTTAAAGTGTTTCTAGTTACTAAAATGCCAAAATGGGAAAGGGTTTTAATATTTTAAGAATTTTGGGTTGGTTGCTGAAAATTACAAATCTGCCCATAGGCCTAATCTTATGTTGTCGGGATCAAACTCGATTTGCTATGATTGATACTACTGGACTGCATGTAGATCAACATGATCGCAGTTGGTGACTATCTTGACTGTCCGTGATTGCAGCCCTTGGACCATGATTCCGGTAACTGAGGCATATTTCTGCTCTAGGTCTTCCAGCTCCACTTTCTTTCTCTTCTTTTGATCTTTTTTAGCTCATGTCCACATATTTCCATCTTATAACTTGTATTCCTACAAAATATGGATATTAGTGAATTTAATCATACATATGTCTTATGTATAAATTTAAATCATGGCAATGTGCATGAATGTCGAGTGCAAATGAGTGGTAAATTCACCGCCCATCAACACCCCAACTTAAAGCTTTGCTTGTCCTCAAGCAACACTACCTTTTACCATGCGAATATCATATTTATGCCCATATTGAATGACCTAAATGGTCATAATGACTTCAATCTTAGTTAATACCATAATTCATCTCTTCAAACATCGGCAAAACTATTTTAACAACACCCCTCAAAATAAAATGCATTTTTTCAAGGATGCAAGAGACTTTAAAGAGCAACCATACAACAATCATTAATACGCTAAAAATGAATCACCTTTGACCTCAACAACATTATACTCCTTTTTGCCTTATTTTCCAGGAGATGACAAAATCACCCACCTCAACTTATTTACATGCCTCCTCACAAAAAAGAAAATTTCACACACTAAGTCATCAATTATGCAACAAAGAACTTAAGTGTAAAACACTCTCTCTCTCTCAAGAACTCTTGATACTAATAAGTACCATGTCATAGGTGTCACTATTTTCAATCTCCACTACAATGAAAATACTTATTTGGAAATCACGAAGGGTTTTTTGAGCTTGTAATGTAGGTTTGGGGTAAGGTATGATATCTTTTATGAATGCATAGCTATACCCTCCTTGAAAATATACATCACACTTTCCCATCCAACTTTTTATCATGGGGGACTTCATTTGTTTTCACTCTTTATTTCCTTGGCTCACCAATTTTTTAGTTTCTTTTTCTCGCACCTTTTGTGCTTCCCTTTCGTTTGTTGGATCCTTTCCTTTTCTTATACATTTATTCTCAATACTTAAGCTTATAAGCACTCACTTACAACTTTGTGGCCTAAAGTCAATTCTTTCAATCATCATCACCCCCAACTTAGGCTTTTAGCCTCAAGTTGCAATTTTATGTTTAAGAAGGGTAGGGTTCAAAAGAGAGATAAAGATTGAAAGGCTCATGGCGTGCAATGTATTTTCCAAAGAAAGGTCTAAAGGG
>NW_025838924.1:165543-230226 GCF_002878395.1 Capsicum annuum | reverse complement strand
AAAGGCTCATGGCGTGCAATGTATTTTCCAAAGAAAGGTCTAAAGGGTTAAAGTGGGTAACTAGGGATAACATTTATGCAAGGGTAGGCTTTTTAGGCTGAAGTCGACTTCCAATGTCACAAAAATGGCCTAAGATCATCTCCCCAACCAAGTACAGTAAAAATTAGCCTTGAGAGACTAATGGGGCAAGATCTAAAAGGTATAAGCACACATGAGATTTGAACAAATAAGCTCACCACACAGAGAATGAAAAATTTGCCAAGGAGGATCAATTTCCCTTTCCGCTAGAGATAAATAATGGAGTATCTCTCAATTTTCACGTGTCAAAATTTCAAAGTCACAAAAGAGAAAATTTTGTTAAAAGTATGCTCACGTCCATACGCTTGATTTTTGAAAATTTTTGGATAAAGAGGGGTGTTTACTTTACATTTGCACCACGTACAATTTTCTAATTATGGCACTAACCCAAGCTTTGATCTCACATTGTGGTTTTTTTATGGGACAACCAATCATATGGCTACCCAATGTTAGCCATAGGTATAAATGCAATCCCAAAATCTAAAATGCTACTGGTACTCATACTTTCCTTGTATTTGTCACTTCGATACCATGATTACTTAGACTTTCCCTACATCCGTGGATCAAAACTCGATCATGACGTTTTCTCCTTAATAATGTCATCACTCAATCTATCGTAGGGAAAAGATCATCTGATATTGCCATAAGTAAAATGAAGATAAAGTAGAAATCGAAGGACAAAATAAATAATCTATGCAAATGTGGGCACCATAAGAGTGTCCGAACATTACAACCCAAATAAACATAAAAATCATTAAAAATAACTAAAAAATGTCAATAAATATCAATAGTATAGGTCCAAATCAAATAAATATAGAGACAGGCACCCCCAACTAAAAAGGTAGTAGTGTCCTCACTACATAAATAATCAAGCATAAAGAGAGATAAGGGTGCTCCCTGAAATGACATTAAGAGCTGCTATGACTCCCAATCTCTGCATCATTATCAGCCTCCTCAGGACTAGACCACTTGACTGGGGCATCATCATCACTCTCTATTCAGGAGGTAGGATGTATATCATGGCATTTTAGGACCTTTCAAAGTCCCTTCACCCCTTCCATATCTTGTTGAAGAATCTATCTCTCTTCTTCTTCCTTATGACCATCTTCTCAGATGTAACCTAAAAATCATGAGTTGAAAGTATTGTTTAAAGTCCCTTAGCCTTTGGGTATTGAGAACAAATAAAGATTTCGAATTTTGAGATTAAACAATGATGACTCACGAGATTTATGTTACATGCTCCATTCTACATGACTTATGAGCTTTATATATATACATGTTCAAGCCATATAATTCGTCTCATAATACATACATGATTTAATTAAAGAAGATTGTTACTATTTTATTCATATGCATTCACCCCTGCATACTCAGTACATTTCAAGTACTGATCCACATGTATGTCTATGTGCTACATTATGTCATAATGTAGGTTCAGGTGCTCAGTCCCAGCCTTGCCCGTGATTCTTCAAGTGCCTTGCCTACGTTTTCTATAGTGGTGAGACCTCATGATTTGAGGACCGATCTTCAGATATTTACCGTACTTGAGAGACTGTATTTTATCTTTAATTTATTTCGAGTTAGTTGGGGACCTATCCCAATGACTCTATAGATTTTGATTTGTAGAGGGTTATCCGACTAGTGTTAGACTTGTGATGTGTTGAGGGTTTGATATTATGGTTTTGTTGAGATTTCTCTACATTGTGGTCTTATGGACTGAGTGTCTTTTCGATATTTTCTTTCATGTGACATGACTATGCTAGTGTTGAGTCCATTCTTATCTTGAATTGAGTGTCATTGGCAGAAACCGGCTCTAAGGGTTATCTTGGGGCTACTCGTAGCCTTAGGCACCGTGTGATATCTCGGGAGATGATTTTGGGTCATTACAAGATCCAATTGCCGGAATGATTTTGTATAACTCTTCCTGTTCCAGCATTATTGTTTGATGATTCAAAAGCTCCATTTATGTTAAGTTTATAGTAAACTAATGATGGGGGCTCTCATTTAATAGTTAAGGTAGTTTTCCTATGAATAAAATAAATCTTCCAAGGACCCAAGAAGTAATATTCTAAAGCATTAGATTCAAGGATTTTTGAAGGTATTATAAAGCTCCGTTGTTGAAGGTTATGGAGTTCCAATTTTTTCAGATGGTCCAAAGAATGATGGGTGTTAGAATTGATAATGGGGTGAAACTACTGTTATTTAGTTTGATCAGGGTATTCGAGGTGCAAAAGTTATTTATATCCCTAATGAATTTGGTGGTGGTTGGTTTGAAATTAAAGTGGTCGCAGATGTTGGTTGCATTTGGGCATGAGATAAAAGTGTGTTTAATATTTTTTGGGGTGTTGGGACAGAAGGAACAAGCATTACAATGAATAATGCATCTTGTGTAAAGGTTGACAGCAGTAGGGAGTTTATTTAATATTAGGATACAAAGGAAGTGGTTTATATTGTTAGAGCAGTTGACTTTCTAGATCCATTTGTTGTCAAAGTTAGTTGAATCATAAGTGAAATTTTGAGGAAAGGTTTCCTTTTAGAGATGAATTCCAAAAGAAAGAATCAACCCTTGGATTGAATTGTTTTATGTAAGTATTATGAATAAGTTTTTTGTATTTCCGTAGGAATTATAGTAGACATAATGGAGAAATTCCAAACCCCATGTGAAAGGATGTGGCTTACATTTTTATTTAAGTCATCTAAAGAAAGAGGAGCTTGGAGAAGGTCTAGCAGATTGTTTTAATTTAGTAAAGTACATGATCACTTGGAAAGTGAATTAGTGACCTGAAAATATTGAAGTATAGGTACATGAAATGGTAACTTGTATTTTGAATTTTGTAAAGTACATGGTCACTTGTGAAGTGAATTAGTGACAAGAAAATGTTTTAAGTGTACGTACTTGAAATGTGAACTTTTCATTTTGAATTTAGTTTAGTTTGGTAACTTATGAAGGGAATTAGTGACTTGAAATATTTAAGTGTAGGTACTTGAAATGTGAACTTTTGTTTTAAATTTAGTTTAGTTTAGTAACTTATGAAGTGAATTAGTGACTTGAAAATGTGTAAGTGTAGGTACTTGAAATGTGAACTATGTGAACTTTTGTTTTGTATTTAGTTTAGTTTGGTAACTTGTTAAGTGAACTAGTGACTTGCAAATGTTTATGTTTAGGTACTTCAAATGTGAACTTTCATTTGGAATTTAGTTTAGTTTGGTAACTTTTGAAGTGAATTAGTGACTTGAAAATATTAAAGTGTAGGTACTTGAAAGGTGACCTTTTGTTTTAAATTTAGTAAAGTAAATGGTAACTTGAGAAGTGAATTAATGACTTGAAAATATTTAGGTGTAGGTACTTAAAATGTGAATTTGTTTTTTGAATTTAGTAAAGTATGTTCACTTGAGAAGTGAATTAGTGACATGAAAATGTTTAAGTGTAGGTACTTGAAATGCCAACTTTTGTTTTTAATTTAGTAAAGTACATAGTCACTTGTGAAGTGAATTAGTGTCTAGAAAATGTTTAAGTGTAAGTACTTGAAATGTGAACTTTTCATTTTTAATTTAGTTTCATTTTGTAACTTGTGAAGTGAATTAGTGACTTGAAATGTTTAATTTTAGGTACTTGAAATGTGAACTTTAGTTTTGAATTTAGTTTAGTTTGGTAACTTGTGAAGTGAATTAGAGACTTGAAAATGTTTAAGTGTAGGTACTTGAAATGTGAACTTTTCATTTTGAATTTAGTATGGTTTGGTAACTTGTGAAGTGAATTTTTCACTTGAATATTTTTATGTGTAGGTACTTGAAAGGAGAAAATCTGTTTTGAATTTTGTAAACTACAGGGTCACTTGAGAAGTGAAGTGATGACTTGTAAAGGTTTTAGCATAGGTACTTGAAATGTGAATTCATTTTTTGAATTTAGGAAATTGTGGTCACTTGAGAAGTAAATTAGTGATTTGAAAATGTGTAAGTGTAGGTACTTAAAATACACACTTTTTTTTTGAGTTTAGTAATTTACATGGTCACTTGTGAAGTGAATATATAACTAGAAAATATTTAAGTGTAGGTACTTGAATTGAGAAGATTTCATTTTGAATTTAGTTTAGATTGGTAACTTGTGAAGTGAATAAGTGACTTGAAACGTTTAATTGTAGGTACTTGAAATGTGACCTTTTTTTTTGAATTTAGTTTAGTCTGGTAACTTGTGAAGTGAATTAGTGACTTGAAAATATTTAAGTGCAGGTACTTGAAATGTGAACATTTGTTTTCAATTAAGTTTAGTTTGGTAGCTTGTGAAGTGAATTAGTGACTTACAAATGTTTAAGTTTAGGTACTTGAAATGTGGACTTTTCATATTGAATTTAGTGTACTTTGGTAACTTTTGAAGTGACTTAGTGACTTGAAAATGTTTAATTGTAGGTTCTTGAGAGGTGAAATTTTGTTTTGAATTTAGTAAATACATGGTCACTTGAGAAGTAAATTAATGACTTTAAAATGTTTGTGTAGGTACTTGAAATGTGAATTTATGTTTTAAATTTAGTAAAGTGTGGTCACTTGAGAAGTGAATTAGTGACTTGAAGATGTTTAAGTGTAGGAACTTGAAATGCGAACTTTCTTTTTGAATTTAGTAAAGTACATTGTCACTTGCGAAGTAAATTAGTGACTAGTAAATTTTAAGTAAACTTATTTGAAATGTGAACTTTTCATTTT
This sequence comes from Capsicum annuum, assembly GCF_002878395.1. Lineage (NCBI taxonomy): Eukaryota > Viridiplantae > Streptophyta > Magnoliopsida > Solanales > Solanaceae > Capsicum > Capsicum annuum. Next base: position 225,450 of record NW_025838924.1, on the reverse strand, counting down.
GTATTTAGTTTAGTTTGGTAAATTGGCAAGTGAATTAGTGAATTGAAAGGTTTGAGTGTACGTACTTGAAGTGTGAACTTTTTTTTGAATTTACTTTAGTTTGATAACTTCTGAAGAGAATTAATGACTTGAAAATGTTTAAGGATAGTTTAATACCCCAATCGTTTCTTAAGTCTAAATCTATCTTTTGAGTATACGGAATTGACTTCCAAAGAGAATGATAATTGAACCGTGTAGAGCATTGAATAAGCTTTCCATCGATACCAAATTCACCCAAAGATAGTGTGCCACCTAGCACTTTAGAGCGTCGTGGAGATAGCCAAAATGGCAATTGTTATTTTTTAGTGAGCCTCTATGATATTAAAGCATCGCGCCAAGGCTCAATATTAGGATTGACAAATTCCAGTGCACCAACGCGATTCGACCGCGTCACGGTGCCCTTCCAGGGCACAACCAAGGTGACAACGCGATTTCACCGCGTCAAGCCACTGAGCAGTTTCTTAATTGTCCAAATCTAATGAAGGACCGTGATCCTAGCACGTCATGCCATGGCCAAAAATTGGGTGCCAATTCTAGAATTTTCTCAAGGATATTTTGGTCTTTTCCACCCGTTCTTACCCTCTCTATACATATATCCAAGTAGAGAAGAGAAATTCATTTCTCTCCAATTTCTTTCCAAGAATATTCAAGAAGCTAGGGTTTTCTCTCAACCTAAAAATCCTATCTTCTCCAAGAAAATTCACGAACTTTCCATAAATACCTTCAAGTTGTTCAAGATTTCAGATATCTATGTCAAGGAATCAAGAAATTTAGCTCAAAAATGGGAGAAAGAAGTTCCAGGTAAGTTTCTTAATCTCAAAAATTATAATCAACGTATGTGGTGCTTGAAAAAGAATATCCTTTCATTCTTGTGCCCAAAGAATTGATTTTTACTATTGGAATTTCATGATCCTTGCAAGTGGGTTTACCCCAAAATTTCTTTATTGATGATTTTTGAGATTTGAGTTGAATAAGTTTGATATTTATGATTATTTTACCACCATGTTTCTTAAATTAAGAATTTATGCCATGAGTTGTATATTGTTATTTTGTATTGATGATTTCTAAGTGATTTAAGACAAGTGTCATGAGTTATGCTTTTTCTATGAGAAGTTTCAGTATTGAATATATTTATCGATATTGAGCTTGAGAGTCAAGAATGAGTCCTATGATATTTTCTTGAAGCTTTTGATACTTAATATGATTTGATAAGCAAGTGTACTTGATGTTTGAAAAGATTATTTTGAGATTGCGTCTAGTTAGGAATCCACAATTTGACTATGATTAACAGATGAGATATATTTATTATTTTGGTCTCTATGATAGATGTTTGAGTTTATTAAGGTGGATTTCCAAACACGTTCTGAGCTTGAGTCTGGGAGTAGTATTTAGCACTGAGCGGGAAGTGTCGGTTCAGTGCATCCTACTTCCCCAGAACTATGTGCCACCGTAGGATAAAGATTAAGGGCCAAAGGCCATGATAGTGATCACTAAAGTTAAGGTTCTACGATGGCAAGGATAGAATAGCTCTACCCAATATGGGCAAGACGTTGGACTCCATGTAAGTTCACATGGTTTATGTCGGTTATAAGAAACTCCCAAGTTCATAATAGTCTAAGTTTCTTGAGTTACCGAGTCACTCTAAGTCATGAGTCAAAGAGTTTGAGTTGATTCCAATGATTTATGAGATTTATGAAGTATGTGTTACTGTTGATGGTTTATGAGAAACTATATTACAGTTTAATTCAAGCGAAGAGAGTCATTATTATCAGCATGCATGATTTTATTTTATGCTTATCATATTATTTAAAAATGTTGCATATACCCCCACATACTTAGTACATTCCCAAAGTACGATCCATATATATATATATCTATGTGCTATATTGTATCTTAATGTAGGTACAAGTGGTAGCGCACTTACTATATTCAGTCAGTTTGCAGCTTCCAGTAAGCAGGTGATGAGTCCTTTTGATTCAAGGGCTTGAGTTTGTTATACAGTTCGAGAAGTATTGTATTTTATAGTTGGGAGTCATGACCCGGCTATCTAAAGTCCGTACCAGTAGAGGCTTCATAGACAGTCAGTAGAAGTTGATGTATTCAGTTTCAATTTCATTTTGTTAAAGAAGAGTTGTAATCTTGTAAAGTTCATATTTGTATTGATCAGGTTTAGGGAAGTGCTATGTTTTCGCTGATTTTATATAGATTTAAGCATTTAATACAGTTGCTTATGAGTTATGCCAGTAGGAGGGTTAGCTTGGGGTCACTTGTGCCTCTAAGCACCGTGTGATGTCTCGGGACCCAATTTTGGAGCGTTACATATAGGAAGTTGAAATGTGAAATTTCATTTTGAATTTAGTTTATTTTGAAAATTGTGATGTGAATTAGTGACTTGAAAATTTTTAAGTGTGGGTACTTGAAAGGTGAACTTTTTTTTTGAATTTAGTAAAGTATATAATCACTTGAGAAGTGAATTAATGACTTCAAAATGTTTAAGTGTAGTTACTGGAAATGTGAATTTGTGTTTTGAATTTAGTAAAGTGTGGTAATTTGAGAAGTGAATTAGTGACTACAAAATATTTAAGTGTAGGTATTTGAAATGTGCTTTTTGTTTTGAATTTAGTAAAGTACATGGTCACTTATGATGTGAATTAGTGACTTGAAAATATTTAAGTGTAGGTACTTAAAATGTGAAATTTTGTTTTGAATTTAATTTAGTACGGTAACTTGTGAAGTGAATTAGTGACTTGCAAATGTTTAAGTTTAGGTACTTGAAATGTGGACTTTTCATTTTGAATTTAGTTTAGTTTGGTAACTTGTGAAACGAATTAGTTACTTAAAAATGTGTAAGTGTCGGTACTTGGAAGGTGAACTTTTGTTTTCAATTTTGTAATGTACATGGTCACTTGAGAAGTGAATTAATGACTTGAAAATGTTTAAATTTAGGTACTTGAAATATGAATTTGCGTTTCGAATTTAGTAAAGTGTAGTCAGTTGAGAAGTGAGTTAGTGACTTGAAAATGTTTAAGTGTAGGTACTTGAAATGTGAATTTTTGTTTTTAATTTAGTAAAGTACATGGTCACTTGTGAAGTGAATTAGTCATTAGAAAATGTTTAAGTGTAGGTACTTGAAATGTGAACTTTTTATTTTGAATTTAGTTTATTTTTGTAACTTGTGAAGTGAATTACTGACTTGAAATGTTTTAGTGCACGTACTTAAAATTTGAAATTTTGTATTGAATTTAGTTTAGTAACTTATGAAGTGAATTAGTGATTACAAAATGTTTTAGTGTAGGTACTTGAAATGTAAACTTTTAATTTGAATATCGTTTAGTTTTTTAACTTGAAAAGTCAATTACTGACTTGAATTGTTTAAGTGTACGTACTTGAAATGTGAACTTTTGTAAGTTGAGTTTGGTAACTTATGAAGTGAATTAGTGACTTAAAAATGTTTTAAGTATAGGTTCTTGAAATGTGAACTTTTGTTTTGAATTTAGTTTAGTTTGTTAACTTGTGAATTGAATTAATGACTTGAAAATATTTAAGTGTAGGTACTTGAAATGTGAAATTTTATTTTGAATTTAGTTTAGTTTGGTAACTTTTGAAGTGAATTAGTGACTTGAAATTATTTAAGTGTAGGTCCTTGAAAGGTGAACTTTTGTACTGAATTTAATAAAGTACATGGTCACTTGAGAAGTTAATTTATGACTCGAAAATGTTTAAGTGTAGGGACTTAAAATATTAATTTGTGATTCAAATTCAGTAAAGTGTGGTCACTTGAGAAGTGACTTAGTGACTTGAAAATGTTTAAGTGTAGGTACTTGAAATGTTAACTTATGTTTTGAATTTATGTAAGTACATGATCACTTGTGAAGTAAATTAGTGACTTGAACATATTTAAGTGTAGGTACTTGAAATGTGAACTTTTGTTTGGAATTTAGTAAAGTATATGGTTACTTTTGAAAGGAATCAGTGGCTTGAGAATGTTTATGTCTAGGTACTTGAAATGTGAACTTTTATATTGAATTTAGTTTAGTTTGGTAACTTGGGAAGTAAATTAGTTACTTGAAAATGCTTAAGTGTAGGTACTTATAATGTGAACTTTTGTTTTGAATTTAGTTTAGTTTTGAAATTGTGAAGTTAATTAGTGTTTGGAAATTTCATAAGTATAGGTACTTGAAATGTACACTTTTCACTTTGAATTTAGTTTAGTTTGGTAACTTGTGAAGTGAATTGGTGACTTGAAAATGTTTAGGTGTAGGTACTTGATAGGTGAACTTTTATTTTGAATTTAGTAAAGTACATGGTCACTCTAGAAGTGTTAATCACTTGAAATATTTAAGTATAGGTACTTGAAATGTGAAATTGTGTTTTGAAATTTCTAAAGTATGGTCAGTAGAGAAGTGAATTAGGGACTTGAAAATGGTTAATTGTAGGTACTAGAATTGTGAACTTTTGTTTTAAATTTAGTAAAGTACATGGTAACTTGCGAAGTGAATTAATGACTTGAAAATGTTTCAGTGTAGGTACTTTAAATGTGAACTTTTGTTTTAAATTTAGTAAAGTACATGGTCACTTGTGAAGTGAATTAGTGACTTTAAAAAATTCAAGTGTAGGTACTTGAAATGTGAACTTTTGTTTTTAATTTTGTAAAGTACATGGTCGCTTGTGAAGTGAATTAGTTATTAGAAAATGTTTAAGTGTAGGTACTTGAAATGTAAACTTTTTATTTTGAATTTAGTTTAGTTTTGTAACTTGTGCAGTGAATTACTGACTTGAAATGTTTAAGTGTACGTACTTAAAATGTGAAATTTTGTGTTGAATTTAGTTTAGTAACTTATGAAGTGAATTAGTGATTACAAAATGTTTTAGTGTAGTTACTTGAAATGTAAACATTTTATTTTGAATTTTGTTTAGTTTTGCAACATGAAAAGTGAATTACTGGCTTGAAATGTTTAAGTGTACGTACTTGAAACGTGAACTTTTGTAAGTTTAGTTTGGTAACTTATGAAGTGAATTAGTGACTTAAAAATGTTTAAGTATAGGTTCTTGAAATGTGAACTTTTGTTTTGAATTTAGTTTAGTTTGTTAACTTGTGGATTGAATTAATGACTTGAAAATGTTTAAGTGTAGGTACTTGAAATGTGAAATTTTATTTTGAATCTAGTTTAGTTTGGTAACTTTTGAAGTGAACTAGTGACTTAAAATTATTTAAGCGTAGGTCCTTGAAAGGTGAACTTTTGTATTGAATTTTGTAAAGTACATGGTTAGTTGAGAAGTGAATTTATGACTCGAAAATGTTTAAGAGTAGGGACTTAAAATGTGAATTTATGCTTCAAATTCAGTAAAGTGTGGTCACTTGAGAAGTGACTTAGTGACTTGAAAATGTTTAAGTGTAGGTACTTGAAAAGTGAACTTTTGTTTTGAATTTAGAATATTTAAGTGTAGGTACTTGAAATGTGAACTTTTGTTTGGAATTTAGTAAAGTGTATGGTCACTTTTGAAAGGAATAAGTGGCTTGAGAATGTTTATGTCTAGGTACTTGAAATGTGAACTTTTATATTGAATTTAGTTTAGTTTAGTAACTTGTGAAGTAAATTAGTTACTTGAAAATGCTTAAGTGTAGATACTTAAAATGTGAACTTTTGTTTTGAATTTAGTTTAGTTTTGTAATTGTGAGGTTAATTAGTGTCTGGAAATTGCTTAAGTACGGGTACTTGAAATGTGAACTTTTCATTTTGAATTTAGTTTAGTTTGGTAACTTGTGAAGTGAAGGTGACTTGAAAATGTTTAAGTGTAGGTACTTGATAGGTGAACTTTTGTTTTGAATTTAGTAAAGTACATGGTCACTCTAGAAGTGAATTAATCACTTGAAAATATTTAAGTATAGGTACTTGAAATGTGAAATTGTGTTTTGAATTTTTTAAAGTATGGTCAGTTGAGAAGTGAATTAGTGACTTGAAAATGGTTAATTGTAGGTGCTAGAAATGTGAACTTTTGTTTTGAATTTAGTAAAGTACATGGTCACTTGTGAAGTGAATTAATGACTTGAAAATATTTAAGTGTAGGTACTTTAAATGTGAACTTTTGTTTTAAATTTAGTAAAGTACATGGTCACTTGTGAAGTGAATTAGTGACTTTAAAATATTCAAGTGTAGGTACTTGAAATGTGAACTTTAGTTTTGAATTTAGTAAATTATATGGTCACTTGAGATGTTTATTAATGAGTTGAAAATGTTTTAAGTGTAGTTAATTTAAATCTGATTTTATGTTTTGAATTTTGCAAGGTGTGGTTACTGGAGAAGTGAATTAGTGACTTGAAAATGTTTAAGTGTAGATACTTGAAAGCTTATGTAACGCCCCAAGTCTATACCTCGAACACTACACTGTGATAGCAACCCTGAAGGACCACCAGGTAACCCAAAACTGGTTTCTGCTGTGAGCACTGAATAATAATATCACTGTAATAATAACAGAACTTAAATTAGCGCGGAAGTTAGGCTGAAAACACCATAAGGTGCATAACTGAAAGACCAATACTGAATACTGAAAGCTGAATACTGAAAATTGAAACATCCATCTGAAATACTCTAGTTTGAAAGCCTCTAACGGTCTAAATTATGGAGTTGATGGGACAAGCCCACAACGAACTCCGACTACTGAAAACTGTACTGGAATACAAAAATAATACTCTGTCCTCGAAATATGAGGACTCTCCACTAAGTCTGCTGCTGAAAGGTTTGGCTACCATGTATGGTTAGGAGCTTATGCATCTGAACCTATGATATAAGATATCATAGCTCAAAAGAAAAGTATGCATCAGTACTTTGACTGTACTGGTATGCTAACTGAGGTAGGCTGTTATGCATGGGTTCATATGCATGAATAATAACTGACTGAGTTACACGAATATAATTTAATGAGAGAACATGCATGAATTCATAAACTGTAACTAAGATCATGTTAACACTAGATTCTGAGCTCTGAATACTGGTTAACTAATATCTGAGTTTACTAATACTGTAATATTGATAACTGAGTAATGGTTTCTGACAATCTTGATGGATAATTGGGTGACTGTTTCTGATAGTCCTGATTCTATAGAACTGAATTAACTTCTATACTGAGACTGAAATTGAAACTTAAACTGTGGGAGGTAATCATCTAATCGATATGCCCTTCTTTAAGTTGGAAGGGTGTCAGTACCGTGCCAAGGGTAAAGACAAGTTGTAAGTTAACCCTGTCTAACAGAAATCTCTTTTGTCAACCTTCGCTGGCAGGAAAACTCGGAGAAGATGTATCTACCCAAGTCTGGTAGAAAGATATGTCAACCTAAGCTGACTACGTAGTTCAGTAACACAGGGAATGCTACTAAGGGTCAAACCCTATACTGGTAGGAATGCCCCCATCCCTGGGTTCGCTCGGTGCTAAATCCTACTCCAAACTGAATAGACACTAAAATAATTTCTAGTCCATAGTAGGCTTGACTGAACTGTTACCGATCGGACTGTCTAACTGAATAGAACTGAGTTCATTGGATTCCTCTAACTAATAGAGTACTACTGAATCTGGCTAACTGACTAAGTTCTGAACTAAATACTGAGCTGAGACTGTGACTGATTACTGAGTACTACTATTTATAACAATACAGAGATAATTCAGTAACTACTGTAGCTCTAGGTAAACAGCTAAATTTTTGGGTATTGAATACCCCCAGGACTCGATAGCATGAAATAGCATGAAAAATAAAGCATAGAGTAAACTTGAAAAGCATAACACTGTGCACTTGTTCATAACTCAGCCATAGGGACGTGTTATCAAACACTTGTAAGGCATAAGTTTACACCTATACTAGCATGGCATGATTTTTCCCCATTTAGTTCACATGGCTATTTTAACAAACACATGGGAAGCACAACTGTGAACATGATACTAAAACAACATGTAGGCATCATAACATAAATTTCCAAATTCAGAAACTCAATGGCTTCAACATGAATTCACAAAATACTACACATATGATAATCAATTCCACATGAATCTTGTAATATACCATGGATTATAAACCCAATAAACATTATAATCATGAATACACTTAAATCCAATCATGGAAATCATGAAATCAATCTACTTGAAGTTTAAAAGAGTTTTCTTGGACTCAAAGGGCAGAAGGAACCCTTGGATAAACACTTTACATACCTAACTACTTGAATTAATGAAGGTTAGAGGTGAGTTTTTGTATCTTGAACCTTGAATTTGAAGCCTTAGGGTTTTGTTTCTTGAGTAATTTTGAGAATAGTGAATGGATTTTTCCTCTAAAGTTGTTAAATATCGTGTTTTAGGGGCTGATAGACATGCGAAAATAACCCAAATACCCCTTAGGATGCGAATTTTTAATGACTAAAAAATTATCTAGTGATGCACAGACCGATACGCCGTGTCGAAGGGATTAAAGCTATGGACGATGCATCTCATCGAGTCTACATCGGTTCACTGGAAATTACACTAGGAGATGTGGAAAATATTCATCAATGCGATAGGCGGCGCATCATGTCGAGATCGTGTTGATACTTTGGTTTGGACTCCCAAACATGCTTAAACGATGTTTCAAAAATCGGAATCTCATTCGAGAACACCTACTGACATTCTTGATTATGAACAACTTAAAGATTAACATTTAATAGTTGTAAGGGTCGCGAAATAAGATCGCCAACTATGAAGGCTAAAATAACATCTTTAAAGGACTAAGTTAAGCTTAGGATTTTGCGAGGTCTTACAACATCTTCCCTTTGGGAATATTTCTCCTCCAATGAGACTGACTAAAATGGGAGAACTGATAGACTGAAGGTACATACTAGAAATGCATAACTGAAGTATGATTTCATAGCTGAGACTATTGATACACTGAATTATTACACTAAAAATGCATAACTAATGCATGATTTTATAGCTGATATTACTGATAATCTGAGTTTGTATACTGAACATGCATAACTGATGCATGAGTACATGAATGAACTTATTCATGAATGCATGACTGAGTATGCAACGTTACTTGATACAAAGTTGATAACTACATCTGAACATAAAACTGAGTAATTTAATAAAAATTGTTACCTTGAGCTGAGTTTGTGTTTACGGAGAAGAGGTGAGGATACTTGAACCACATATCTACTTCTGCTTCCCAAGTAGCTCCTTCAACAGACTGATTTTACCAAAAAACTTTGACTAGAGGGACTTCTTTATTCCTCAGTCTGTCAATCTGATAATCAAGGATTTCAATAGGAATTTCCTCATAAGAAAGGCTGTTCTGAACATCTATAACCTCTATAGGGACTAGAACTGTCGGGTCACCTATGCATTTCTTTAGCAAGGAGACATGAAACACAAGGTGCACTGAAGTTAAGTTTGAAGGAAACTCAAGTTCCTAAGCTACCTTTCCAAAATGGCTAAGAATTTGGTAAGGACCGACATATCGGGGACTGAGCATCCTCTTCTTAACAAACCTCTTCACTTCTTTGATAGGAGATATTTTAAAATATACAAAGTAACCAATCTCAAACTTAAGATCCTTTCCACGAGCGTTATCATATGATTTTTGTCAGTTCTGAGCTGTCTTACTCCTTAATCAACTGAACTTTATCTAAGGTATCAAATACCATATCAGGCCCTACTACTATGGATTCACCCACTTCAAACCAAGCAATGGGAGATCTGCATCTCCTCCCATAGAGCGCATCAAATAGAGCCATCCGAATGCTGGAATAGTAACTGTTGTTATACGTAAATTCAATCAAAGGAAAGTCGTCATCCCAATTACCTTTAAAGTCATTGGTATATGCTCTTAGAATATCTTATAGAGTTTGGATGGTCCTTTCAGCTTAATCATCTGTCTGAGGGTTAAAAGTTGTACTGAGGTGAACTTGGGTATCAAGACCCTTTTGGAAGGCTTTCCAAAAATGATAGGTGAACTGCGTACCTTTATCTGATATGATGGAATACAGAACTCCATGCAATTTGAACAAATCTCTGACATAGATCTTGGCATAATCATCGGCTAAATAAGAGGTATGGACTGGTAAGAAATGAGCTGACTTGATCATCTTTTCTACAATAAGCCATATAGAATCATGCTGACGATGAGTATGAGGTAAACCTAACACAAAGTCCATGTTCAGTTCTTCCCATTTCTATGTGAGAATACTAAACTCTTACATGGACCCACTAGGCTTCTGATGTTCAATCTTAACCTGATGACATATTGAGCATTTAGATACAAACCCTGCAATATCTCTGTTCATCCCACTCCACCAATAGACTTCTCATAATTTGTGGTACTTCTTAGTGGCACCTGGATGAATAGAGTAGCGCGCACCATGCACTTCTGCAAGAATTCGCTGCCTCAAGTCATCTACACCTGGCATACATAGCCAACCTTGGCAACGCAATATGCCATCTCCCTCTTGGGAGAAAACCTCTATTTTCTAATCTCTAACTGACTCTTTCAACTTAACCAAACTGGGATCTCTTTCCTACTTTTCCTTCACCTTGAAAACCAGAGATGATTCTGAGCTACTCTGCACCTATACACTACCTTCTGCTAAATCGACTAAGCGGACACCTAGTCGGGCAAGTTGATGAACTTTTTGAGCTAACTTCTTCTTATCATCTTTCACGTGACCAAATTACCCATAGACATTCTACTGAGAGCATCATCCACTGCATTGGCATTGCATGGATGATACAAAACACTCATGTCATAGTCTTTCAACAACTCCAACCACCTTCTCTGACAGAGGTTTAAGTCTTTCCAAGAGAACAAATACTGGAGAATCTTATGGTTTGTAAACACATCAATATGTACCAAATACAAATAGTGCCTCTAACCGTTTAAGGCAAACACCATAACTACTAACTAAAGATCATGAGTGGGGTAGTTCTTCTTATTGGGATTAAGCTGTCTGAAGGCATAGGTTATGACCTTACCTCTCTACATCAAAACACACCTTAAACTAACTCTGGAAGCATCATAATATACCACAAATCTGACTGAACCATCTGGTAGAGTCAAAACTAGAGCTGTAGTGAGTCGAGTCGTCAACTCCTGAAAACTTTTCTCACAAGAATCGGATCACTGGAACTTGGCGTTATTTTAAGTCAATCTGGACATGGGGGATGCAATATATGAAAATTCCTCAACAAACCATCAGTAATAGCTGGCAAAACACAAGAAACTCCTGATATCTATCGAAAAATAAGCCTGGGCTAGTTTCTTACTGCTTCGGTCTTTTGAGGATCCACTCTAATGCCATAACTGGAAACTATATAACCAAGGAAGGCTACTGACCTAAGCCAAAATTTGCATTTACTAAATTTGGCAAACAACTGATGGTTTTTAAGATTCTGTAATATAATTCAGAGATGGTCTACATGATCATGCTCACTACGGGAGTAGACAAGAATGTCATCTATATAAACTATAATGAACATGTTCAAGTACTTCTTGAACACACGGTTCATCAAGTCTATGAAAGCTTCTAGGTATTGGTATGACGAAAGTACATGACTAGGAATTTGAAGTAACAATACCGAGTTCCAAAATCTATTTTTGGAATGTCACATTCTCTGACTATGACTTGATGATCACCTGATCTGAGGTCTATCTTAGAAAAGTAACTGATACCCTAAAGTTAAACAAACAAGTCATCAATTCTCGAAAATGGATACTTGTTCTTAACTGTGACTTTATTCAACTGGCAGTAGTCTATACACATCCTAATAGATCTATCTTTCTTATACATGAATAAAACTGGCGTACCATACAGGGATATGCTGGGTCTGATGAGTCCTTTATCTAGGAGATCCTTCAACTGTTGTTTTAATTCTTTGAGTTTTCCTAGAGCCATTCTGTATGGCAGAATATATATGTGCTGAGTATCTGGAAGAAGGTCTATTTAGAAGTCTATTTCCCTCATGGGAGGAACTCCGGGGAGATCTTTAGGAAATATATTTGGGAAATCACATACTACTAGAATTGACTCAATACTGGGAGTATCGGGACTAGAATCCTTAACTATAATAAGATGATAGTCACATCCCTTAGATATTATTTTTTTTGCCCTTAGGTAATAAATAAGCTGACCCCTAAGTGCTGAGGTACTAACCCTCTATTCCAGGATAGGTTTATTTAGAAACTGAAATTGGACAATTTCTAATTCTATATTCAACTGAGGCATAACATGAATGAAGCCAATCCATGCTGAGAATGACATCAAAATCTATCATATCTAGTTCTACTAAGTCTGCTGAAGTGACTTTCTAAGATACGATAATTGGATAGTTCCTGTATACTCGCTGGGCTATGATATATTTACCCACTAGGGTAGAGAATGAAAAAAACTCTGCTAGGATTTTGGGACTAACTTCAAAGTCAAAAGCTATATAAGGAGTTACAAAGAATAAAGACACTCCTGGATCTAGCAAAGTATAAACATGTAAATTATAAACTTGCAATGTACTAGTGATAACATCAGGAGAACTCTCCTGATCCCATTGGGACTGAAGTTCATAGAGTTGATTTGGGCGTTGCCTACTAATTTTGCTGGAAGTGGCACCCTGCTGATTCAAGCAACCATAATGAGCTGGGGGACAATTATGCTAACTCTGCGAACCTTCCTGAGGATACTGTCTGACCCTGTGGCCTGCCTTGCCACATCTAAAACATACATCAATGCCAGCTCTATAGACACCCTGATGGTTTTTGCCATACTTCTGGAAGAAAGGATTTGTTCGGGCCCTCTAACACTACCCTGGGCTTTAGGGCCTGGTGCCCTATCTCTATTGATATCTCTGAATTTTGGCACTGGAGTACTGGTTGAGGACGGAGCTGGAACTAAAAATTTTAGGCAAAACTGAGAACGATTCCTACCCTCTAAATTAGGCTGAGTGAAGTTGAAGCTACCTGTTCTAACATTCTTATTCTCCTTCTCTATCTCTTTATTGTTAGCATTTTCTATCTGCTGAGCATGGACCATGAGCCTAGATATGTCCATCTCTTTAATCAGCATTGTGGTCTGACACTCCTTGACCACACTGCTAGACATACTAGACACAAACTTACTCATCTTAGATCTTCTATCTTCTACCACATAAGAGGCATATCTAGATAACTAAGTAGACTCGAGAGAATACTCTTGAACTGTTATGTTGCCATGGTTAAAATTAATAAACTCTAAAACCTTCACTTCCCTCAACTCTTGCGGGAAGAACCTATCAAGAAAAGCAATAGCAAAATCCTTCCATTCTATAGGCCTTGCATCTGTATCCCTCTCTACTTTCCACTATTTGAAGCACGAGTGAGCTACATCTTATAACAGATATGTGGCCAACTAAGCACTTTCACTAGCAGTCACCCCTATAATATCTGTAACCTTCTACACTTGATCAGTGAATTCTTATTGGTCCTCATCGAACTTTAACCCCGTAAGAGGGAGGGTTCATTCAAGTGAAGTCTATTTCTAGCTGTACCAGTATTGGCCATTGGGTTGGCTGGCATAGCAGCTGGGCGTTCATTTTGGGCTTCCATACAATAAGCTACGGTGGTGAAAGCTGCTTTTAATTCCGCATGGGATAACTGCTCGTCCAGAGGATCTGCCTGGGGGGATGAGAGGTTGGCTGATTTCCTATTCTTCTTCCATTCTTCTTAGGAGATGTTTTGTAAATGAGAGGAAGAAAAAGTTTAGACTGAGAGTGTATTATAAGTCGATTCTCCATGGCACGATTGGAATACAGAAAGAAGGGAAACTTTTTCTAAAATATCTCGTAGCCTCCAATCCATATACTTCCCAAGACTCTGTTAAACCTTAGGCTCTGATACCATGTTTGTAATACCCCGAGTCTATACCTCGGATGCTACACGATGCTAGCGACCCCAAAGGACCACTAACAAACCCATGACTGGTACCTGCTGTGAGCACTGAATAATAATAACACTGTAATAATAATAATAGAACTTAAATAAGTGCAAAAGGTGCGCTTAAAAAGCCATAAGGTTCATAATTGAAAAACCAATACTGAATACTGAAAGCTGAATACTGAAATTGAAACATCCATCTAAAATACTCTAGTCTGAAAGCCACTAACTGTCTGAATTATGGAGTTGATGGGACAAGCCCCCAACTAACTCGAATTACTAAAAACTGTATTGAAATTCTTAAATAATACTCTATCCTCAAAATATGAGGACTCACCACTATGTCTGTTGCTGATAGGCTGGGCTGCTAAATACGGTCAGGAGCCCGTGAGTCCGAACCTATGATATAAGACATCATAGCGCAAAAGAAAAACATCTGTCAGTACTTTAAAGGTACTGGTATGCTAACTGAGGTAGGCTGATATGCATGGGTTTATTTTCATAAACAATAACTAACTCAGTAACATAAACATAACTGAATGAGAGAACATGCATGAAAACCTAAACTGTAACTGAGATCATATTAATACTGGTTACTGAGTTCTAAATACTAATTAATTGATATCTGAGTTTGCTGATACTAAAATACTGATAACTGAGTGATTGTTTCTAACTGTCCTACTTGATAACTGGGTGACTATTTCTGACAGTTGTGATTCTGTAGAATTGAACTGAGTTCTATTCTGAGACTAAAACTGAAACTTAAACTGTAAGAGGTAATCATCTAACCATCTTTCCCCTCTCTAAATGGATTAGAGTCAAACGTATAACCTCAGTTGGAAGGTTGTCAGTACCATGCCATAGGTAAAGATAAGCTATGACTTAACCCTCTCTGACAGAAAGCTCTTTCGTCAACCCTCGCTGGCAGAAAAACTCAGACGAGATATTTTAACCCTAGTCTAGTAGAAATATATATCAACCTATGCTAACTAGGTAGTTATGTAACGTAGGGATTGCTACTAAGGTTCAAACTCTATACTGGTAGGAATGCCCCCATCCCTGGGTTTACTTGGTGCTAAATCCTACTCCAAACTGAATAAACACTAAACTAATTTCTAGTCCATACTAGGCTTGACTGAACTATTACTGATCATACTGTCTAACTGAACTAAACTGAGTTCACTAGATTTTTCTAACTGATGGAGTACTACTGAATCTAGCTAATTGATTGAGTTCACTAAATTCTAAACTGAATATTGAACTGAAACTATGACTGATTACTGAGTACTACTGTTTGTAACACCACTGAGACTATTCTATAACTACTGTAGCTCTAGGTAAATAGCTATTTTTTTGGGTATTGAATACCCCCAGGACTCGATAGCATGAAAAGTAAAGCATAGAATAAACTTGAAAAGCATAACACTATACACTTATTCATAACTCATCCATAGGGACATTTTATGAAAAACTTGTAAGGCATAAGTTTTCACCTATACTAGCATGGAATGATTTTTCCCCATTTAGTTCACATGACCATTTTAACAAACACATGGGGAGCACAACTATGTACATGATACTAAAACATCATATAGGTATAATAACATAAATTCCCAAATACACAAACTTAATGGCTTCAACATGAATTCACATGATACTACACACATGATAATCAATTCCATATGAATCTTGAAATAATCCATGGATTAGAAGCCCAATTAATATTATAATCATGAATACACTTAAACCCAATCGTGGAAATCACGACATCAATTTACTTAAAGTTTAAAAGAGTTCTCTTGGACTCCAAGGGTCGAAGGAACCCTTGGATGAACACTTTACATACCTGACTACTTGAATTAATGAAGGTTGGGTATGCGTTCTTGAATCTTGAACCTTGAATTAGAAGCTCTAGGTTTTGTTTCTTGAGTAATTTTGAGAATAGTGAATGGATTTTGCCTCTAAAGTGAGTAAATCTCATGTTTTGGGGGCTCATAGATGTGTGAAAATGACACAAATACCCCTAAGGATGTGTCTTTTTAATGACTAAAAACTGGTCTAGTGATGCGTAGACCGATGTGCTGCATCGAAGCGATCAATGCTATGGCCGACGCACCACATCGAGTTCGTATCGGTTCACTCGAAATGCATTGGGAGCTGGGGGAAAATATTCATCGATGCGATAGGAGGCACGATTCATCGAGATCGTGTTGATACACTAGTTTGGACTCTAAAATGTGCTTCAACGATGTTCAAAAAATCTAAAACTCGTTCGAGAACACCTACTGATATTTTTGATCAAGAAGCAACTTAAAGATTGACATTTAATGGTCGTAAGGGTTGCAAAATAAGATCGCCAACTATGAAAGCTAAAATAACTTAAAGAATGAATACTTAGCTAAATTTTTCTATGTCTTAGACCCCTCGACAAGATTAAAAGGACTGAATTAAACTTTGGATTTTATGGGGTCTTACAATATCTCCACCTTAGGAACATTCGTCCTCGAATAAGACTGACTAAGATGGGAGAACTAATAGAGGGAAGGTATATACTGGACATACACAACAGAAGCATGATTTCATGGCTGAGACTAGTGATATACTGAATTATTATATTGAACATGCATAATTGATGCATGATTTCATAACTAATATTACTGATAAACAGAGTTTGTATACTTAACATACACAACTGATGCATGAGTACATGACTAAACTAATTCATGAATGCATGGCTGAGTATGCAATGCTACTTGATACCAAGTTGGTAACTATATTTGAATATAAAACAAAGTAAGTTAATGAAAACTCTTACCTTGAGTTGAGTCTGGGTTTGCGGAGAAGAGGTGATGATACTTGGTCCACATATCTACTTCTGCTTCCCAAGTAGCTCCTTCAACAGACTGATTTTCCTAAAGAACTTTGACTAAAGTTTCTTCTTTGTTCTTCAGCCTGCGATTTTGATAATCAAGGATTTCGACAGGAATTTCCTCATAGGAGAGGCTGTTTTGAACATCTATAACCTCTATAGGGACTACAACTGTCGGGTCACCTATGCATTTCTTTAGCAAGGAGACATGAAACACTAGGTGCACTAAAGCAAAGTTTGAAGGCAACTCAAGTTCGTATGCTACCTTTTCAAAATGGCTAAGAATTCAGTAAGGACCAACATATCGGAGACTGAGCTTTGCCTTTTTTCCAAACCTCTTCACTCCTTTCATAGGAGAGATTTTTAAATACATAAAGTTACCTATCTCAAACTTGAGATCTTTTCTGCGCACGTCAATATATGATTTTCGTCAGCTCTAAGCAGTCTTAAGCCTTTCCCTGATCAACTAAACTTTTTCTAAGATATCAAATACCAAGTCAGGCCCTACTACTATGGCCTCACCCACTTTAAACCAACCAATGGGAGATCTATATCTCCTCCTGTAGAGCACCTCAAATAGAGCCATCCAAATATCGGAATGGTAACTGTTGTTATACGCAAATTCAATCAAAGAAAAATGGTTATCCCAATTATCTTTAAAGTCAATGGCATATGCTCTTAGCATATCTTCTAGAGTCTGGATAGTCTTTTCAGCTTGACCATTTGTATGAGGGTGAAAAGTTGTACTGAGGTGAACTTGGGTAGCAAGACCCTTTTAGAAGGCTTTCTAGAAATGAGAGGTGAGCTGTATACCTCTATTTGTGATGGTGGACAACAAAACTCCCTATAATCTGACCAACTCTTTGACATAGAACTTGGCATAATCCTCAACTGAATAAGAGGTATGGATTGGTAAGAAATGATCTGACTTGACCATATTGTCTAGAATAATCCATATAGAATCATGCTGACGATGAGTATGAGGTAAACCCATCACAAAGTCCATGTTCACTTCTTCCCATTTCTATATAGGAATACTGAACTTTTGCATGGACCCACTAGGTTCCTGAGGATCAATCTTAACCTGTTGACATGTTGAGCATTTAAATACAAACCCTGCAGTATCTTTGATCATCCCACTCCACCAATAGACTTCCCGTAAGTTGCGGTACATCTTATGGCCCCTGTATCAATAGAGCAACATACACCATGCACTTCTACAAGAATTCACCGTCTCAAGTCATCTACACCTAGCATACATAGCCGACCTTGGCAACATAATACACCATCTCCCCCTTGGGAGAAAACCTCTATTTTTTGATCTCTGACTGACTCTTTAAACTTAACTAGACTGGGATCTCTATCTTACTTTTCCTTTACCTTAGAAACCAGAGATGATTATGAACTACTCTACACTTATATACTACCTTCTGCTAAATCAACTAAGCGAACATCTATCGGGAAATTTAATGAACTTCCAAAGCTAACTTCTTCTTATCATCCTCCATGTGAGAAACACTACCCATAGACATTCTACTGAGAGCATCAGCCACTATATTGGTCTTTCCTGGATGATATCGAACCCTCATGTTATAGTCTTTCAACGACTCCAACCACCTTCTCTGATA
Source organism: Capsicum annuum (assembly GCF_002878395.1). NCBI lineage: Eukaryota > Viridiplantae > Streptophyta > Magnoliopsida > Solanales > Solanaceae > Capsicum > Capsicum annuum. Next base: position 207,002 of record NW_025838924.1, on the reverse strand, counting down.
GAGGTTTAGGTCTTTCTAAGAGAATAAATACTGGAGGCTCTTATGGTCTGTGAACAGATAATATATAACCCATACAAATAGTGCCTCTAAATCTTTTAAGAGAATAACACAACTGCTAACTCAAGATCATGAGTGGGGTAGTTCTTCTCATGGGGATTAAGCTGTCTAGAGACATAAGCTATAACCCTACCTCTTTGTATCAGAAAGCACCCAAACCAACTTTAGAAGCATCACAATATACCAAAAATCCATCTGAACCATCTGGTAGAGTTAAAACTAGAGTTGTAGTGAGTCGAGTCTTCAACTCTTAAAAGCTCTTATCACAAGAATCTGACCACTGGAACTTGGCATTTTTCTGAGTCAATCTGGACATGGGGGATGCAATAGATGAAAATCCCTCAACAAACCATCAATAATATATAACCAAGCCCAAGAAACTCCTGATATCTATCAGAGAAATATGCTTGGGCTAGTTTCATACTGCTTTGGTCTTTTGAGGATTGACTCTAATGCTATCATTAGAAATTATATGACCAAGGAAGGCTACTGACCTTAGCCAAAATTCCAACTTACTAAATTTAGTGAACAACTGATGGTTTCTGAGAGTCTGTAACACTATTTTGAGATGGTTTGCTTGATTATTCTTACTACGGGAGTATACAAGAATGTCGTCTGTGTAGACTATGATGAACATGTCCAAGTACTACTTGAACACATGGTTTATAAAGTCCATGAAAGCTGTTGGGGCATTGGTAAGACCAAAGGACATGACTTGGAATTAGAAGTGACCATACCGAGTTCTAAAAGCTATTTTCAAAATGTCACTTTCTCTGAATCTGAGCTGATGATAGCCTAATCTAAGGTCTATCTTAAAAAAGTAACTAGCACCTTAAAGTTGTTCAAACAAGTCATCGATTGTAGGAAATGGATATTTATTCTTGATCGTGAATTTATTCAACTGATGGTAGTCCATACACATCCTAAGAGAACCATCTTTCTTACGCATGAATAAAATTGGTGCACCCCATAGGGATACGCTGAGTCTAATGAATCCCTTATCTAGGAGATTCTTTAACTATTCTTTTAATTCTTTGTGTTCTGTTGGATACATTCTATATGGTGGAATATATATGGGATAAGTATCTGGAAGAAGGACTATTTCGAAGTTAATTTCCCTCTCGGGAGAAACTCGGGAAAGATCTTTGGGAAACACGTATGGGAATTTGTATACTACTAAAACTGACTAAAGACTGAGAGTATCAAAACTAGAATCCTTAACTCAAATGAGATGGCAGACAAATCCCTTAGATATCATTTTTCTCCCCCTTAGGTAAGAAATAAGCTGACCCCTAAGTGCTGAGGTACTACCCCTCTATTCCAGGATAGGTTTTTTCAAAAACTAAAATTGGACAATTCTATTTTTGTAGTAAACTGAGGCATAGCATGAATGAAGCCAATCCATGTCGAGAATGACATCAAAATTTGTTCTCTAATTCTACTAAGTCTGCTGAAGTGACTTTCTGAGATACCATAACTAGACAGTTCCTGTATATTCGTTAGGCTATAATAGATTTACCCACTTGGGTAGAGACTGAGAAAGGCTCTACTAGGATTTATTGACTAACTCTAAAGTCAACAGCTATATAAAGAGTTACAAAGGACAAGGAATCTCCTGGATTTAGCAAAGCATAAACATGTAAATGATAAACTGTAATGTACCAGTGACCACATTCGGAGAACTCTCTTGATCCTTTCGGGACTAAAGTTCATAGAGTCAGTTTGGGCGTTTCCCACTGATGGAGTTTTAAGTGGCACCCTACTGATTTAGGCAACCGAACTGAGATGGGGGCGTTTATGCTAACTCTGCGAAACCATCTGAGGACACAGTCAGACCCTTTGGCCTAGCTTGCCACATCTGAAACATATGTCACTGCTAGCTCTATAGATACCCTGATAGTTTCTGTCATACTTCTGGCAGAGAGGATTTGTTCAGGAACTGCTAACACTACCTTAGGCTCTAGGGTTTGGCGCCCTATCTCTATTATCGTCTCTAAATTTCAACATTGGAGTACTGGCTGAGGACGGAGCTAGAACTAAAGATTTGGGTGAAATTTAGATTGATTCCCATCCTCTAAGTTAGGTAGAGTGAAGTTAAAGCTTCCTATTCTAGCTTTTTTATCATCTCTTTCCTTCTCTTTATTGTTAGTCTCTTCTATCTGCTGAGCATGGACCTTGAGCTAGGATTTGTCCATCTCCTTAGTCAGCATTACGGTCCTACACTCTTTGACCACACTACAGTCACACCAGACATAAACTCACTAATCTTAGATCTTCTATCTGCAACCATATGAGGGGCATATATGGCTATATGAGTAAACTTGAGAGAATACTCTTGTACAGTCATATTACCCTACTTCAAATTGATAAAATCTAAAGCCTTTGCTTTCCTCAAATCTATGGGAAGAACCTATGCAGAAAAGAAATAGCAAACTTCTCCTATTCTATTAGCCCTACATCTCCGGCCCTCTCTGCTTTCCTCTATTTGATCCATGAGTAAGCCATATCCTATAACTGATATGTGGCCAACTCATCACTCTCACTAGCAATCACCCCCTTAATATCTATAACTTTTTGCACTTGATCAAGAAATTATTTTGGGTCCTCATCTGACTTTAACCCAGTAAAAGAGGAGGGTTTATTCTATGAAGTACCAAATCCTGGCTAAAACATTATTGGCCATTGGGTTAGATGGAATGGCAGCTGGATGTTCATTTTTTGTTACCAAAGAATATGCTAGGGTGGTGAAAACTGCTCTGAATTCCACATAGGAGACATACTCATCCAGAGGTTCTGCCTGGGGGGATAAGAGGTTGGCTGATTTCCTATTCTTTTTTCGTTCTTCTTGGGAGGCATATTTTGTAAATGAAAGAAAGAAAAGTATTAGACTGAGAGTTTATTGTGAGTTTATGCTCACTTACACCACAGGAATACTGAAATAAGGGAAACTTTTCCTAAAATATCTCGTAGCCTCCTGTCAATAAGTGTGGCATACTACACACCCATATATAAGATTCTACTAGATACGACTTTCAGACTTCCTAGGACTCTGTTGAACCTTTGGCTTTGATATAAAGTTTGTAACACCCCGAGTCTATACCCCAAATACTACATGGTGCTAGCAACCCCGAAGGACCACCAACTAACCCATGACTGGTACCTGCTATGAGCACTGACTAATAATAATACTATAATAGTAACATAACTAAAATAAGTGCAAAAGTTAGGATAAAAATGCTATAAGGTTTATAACTAAAAGACAATACTGAATATTGAAAGATAAATACTGAAAACTGAAACATCCATCTGAAATACTCTAGTCCGAAAGCCTCTAACTATCTGAATTATGGAATTGATAGGATAAGCCCCCAACTAACTTTGATTACTAAAAACTATACTGAAATACTAAAATAATACTCTACCCTTGGACTATGAGGACTCACTACTAAGTCTGATGCTTATAGGCTGGGCTGCTAAGTACGGTCAGGAGCTCGTGCGTCTGAACCTATGATATAAGACATCATAGCGCAAAAGAAAAGTATACATCAGTACTTTGAATATATTGGTATGCTAAGTGAGATAGGCTGATATGCATGAACAATAACTAATTGAGTAACATGAACATAATTGAATGAGAGAACATGCATGCATACATAAACTGTAACTAAGATCATATTAACACTGGTTACTGAGTTATGACTACTGATTAACTAATATTTGAGTTTACTAATACTGTAATACTAATAAATAAGTGACTACTTTTGACATCCTGATTGATAACTCGGTGACTATTTTAGAAAGTCCTGATTCTATAGAACTGAACTGAGTTCTATACTAAGACTGAAACTAAAACTTAATCTGTGGGAGGTAATCATCTAACCGATATGCCCTTCTCTAAATAGATTGGGGTCCAACCTTTAACCCCAGTTGAAAGGGTGTCATTACAATGCCACAAGTAAAGACAAGCTACAAGTTAACCCTCTTTGATAGAAAGCTCTTTCATCAACCCTCGCTGGCAGGAAAACTAAGATGAGATATATCAACCCTAGTCCTGTAGAAAGATATCTCAACCTATGCTAAATACGTAGTTCTATAATGCAGGGATTTCTACTAAGGGTCAAACCCTATACTGGTAAGAATGCCCTCATCCATGGGTTCGATCGGTGTTGAATCCTACTCCCAACTGAATAGACACAGAACTGATTTCTAGTTCATACTAGGCTTGACTGAATATTACTGATCGTACTGTCTAACTGAACTGAACTAATGTTGTTGGATTCTGCTAACTGATGGAGTACTACTGAATCTGGCTAACTGACTAAGTTCACTAAGTTCTGAACTGAATACTAAACAGAAATTGTGACTGATTACTGAGTATGACTGTTCATAACACTATTGTGACTGTTCTATAACTACTGTAGCTCTAGGCAAATAGTTAACTTTTTGGGTATTGAACACTCCCAGGACTCGATAGCATGAAAAGTAAAGCATAGAGTAAACTTGAAAAGCATAACACTATACACTTATTCATAACTCATCCATAGGGACATTTTATCAAACACTTGTAAGGAATAAGTTTACACCTATACTAGCATGGCATGATTTTTCCCCATTTAGTTCACATGACCATTTTAACAAATACATGGGGAGAATAACTATGCACATAATACTAAACAACATATAGGCATCATAACATAAATTTCCAAATTCACAAACTCAATGGCTTCAACATGAATTCACATGATACTACACACATGATAATTAATTCCATATGAATCTTGTAATAAACCATGGATTAAAAATACAATTAACATTATAATCATGAATACACTTAAACTCAATCGTGGAAATCATGAAATCGTGGAAATCTACTTGATTTTTCCCCATTTAGTTCACATGACCATTTTAACAAATACATGGGGAGAACAACTATGCACATAATATTAAACAACATATAGGCATCATAACATAAATTTCCAAATTCACAAACTCAATGGCATCAACATGAATTCACATGATACTACACATATGATAATTAATTCCATATGAATTTTCTAATAAACCATGGATTAGAAATACAATTAACATTATAATCATGAACACACTTAAACTCAATCATGAAAATCATGAAATCAATCTACTTGAAGTTTAAGAGAGTTTTTTAGGGCTCTAAGGGAGGAAGAACACTTCACATACCTGATTACTTGAATTAATGAAGGTTAGTGGTGAGTTCTTGAATCTTGAACATTGAATTAGAAGCCCTAGGGTTTTGTTTCTTGAGTAATTTTTAGAATAATGAATGGATTTTGCCTTTAAAGTGGAAAAATCTCAAGTTTTGAGGGCTGATAGACGTGGGAAAATGACCCAAATACCCCTGAGGATGCAACTTTTTAAAGATTGAAAATTGGCCTAGCGACGTGTAAAACGGCATGCTGCATCGAAGGGATCGATGCTATGGCCAACATATCGCGTTGAGTCCGCGTCGGTCTATTGGAAATTGCACTGGGTGCTAGGGAAAAATATTCATCCATGAGATAGGTGATGCGGTATTTTGAGATCGCGTTGATACACTGGTTTGCACTCCTAAATGTGCTTCAACGATGTTTGAAAAATCCAAAACTCATCCGAGAACACCGAATGACATTCCTCATCATGAAACAACTTAAATATCGACATTTAATGGTCGTAAGGGTCGCAAAATAAGATTACAAACTATGAAGGCTAAAATAACTCTAAGTAAGAATACTTAGCTAAAATTTTCTAAGTCTTGGACCCCTCAAAAAGCTTTAAACAACTGAATTAAGCTTAGAATTTTATGGGATCTTATATGTGAACTTTTGTTTTGAATGTACTATAGCACATGGTCACTTGTGAAGTGAATTAGTGACTTGAAAATGTTTAAGTGTAGGTAAGTGAAATGTGAACTTTTTATTTTAAATTTAGTTTAGTTTGGTAACTTGTAAAGTGAATTAGTGACATGAAAATGTTTAAGTATAGGCACTTGAAAGGTGAACTTTTCATTTTGAATTTAGCAAAGTACATGGTCACTTGAGAAGTGAATTAATGACTTGAAAATTTTTAATTGTAAGTACTTGAAATGTGAATTTGTATTTTGAATTTAGTTAAGTGTGGTTACTTGAGAAGTGAATTAGGGACTTGAAAATGTTTAAGTGTAGGTACTTGATATGTGAAATTTTTGTTTTGAATTTAGTAAAGTACATGGTCACTTGTGAAGTGAATTAGTGGCTTGAAAATATTTAAGTGTAGGTACTTAAGATGTGAACTTTTTATTTTGAATATAGTTTAGTTTGGTGACTTGTGATGTGAATTAGTGACTTGAAAATGTTAAAGTATAGATACTTGAAAGGTGAACTTTTTTTTTTAATTTAGTAAAGTAGATGATCACTTGAAAAGTGAAATAATGACTTGAAAATGTTTTATTTTAGGTACTTGAAATGTGAATTTTTGTTTTAATTTTAGTAAAGTGTGGTCACTTGAGAAGTGAATCAGTGACTTGAAAATGTTTAAGTGTAGGTATTTAAAATGTGAACTTTTATTTTGAATTTAGTAAAGTACATGGTCACTTATGAACTGAACTAGTGACTTAAAAATGTTTAGGTGTAGGCACTTGAAATGTGAACTTTTGTTTTGAATTTTGTTTAGTTTGGTCACTTTTGAATTTAATTAGCGACTTGAAAATATTTAAGTGTTGGTATTAGAAATGTGAACTTTTCATTTTGAATTTAGTTTAGTTTGGTAACTTGTGAAGTGAATTAGTGACTTGAAACTAATTAAGTGTAGGTACTTGAAAAGGGAACATTTGTTTTGAACTTAGTAACGTACATGGTCACTTGTGAAGTGATTGGTGACTAGAAAATATTTAAGTGTAAGTACTTGAAATGTAAACTTTTGTTTTGAATTTATTAAAGTACATGGTCACTTGTGTAGTGAATTAGTAACTTGAAAATGTTTTTGTGTAGGTACTTGAAATGAGAAGTTTTGTTTTGAATTTAGTTTAGTTTGGTAACTTTTGAAATCAATTAGTGTCTTGAAAATATTTAAATGTAGGTACTTAAAATGTGAACTTTTCATTTTGAATTTAGTTTAGTTTGGTAACTTGTGAAGAGAATTAGTGACTTGAAACTATTCAAATGTAGGCACTTGAAATGTGAACTTTTATTTTGAATTAAGTTTCGTATGGTAACTTGTGAAGTGAATTAGTGACTTGAAAATGCTTAAGTGTAGTTAATTGAAATGTGAACTTTTCATTTACACTTTAGCTTAGTTTGGTAACTTGTGTAGTGAATTAGTGACTAGAGAATATTTAAGTGTAGGTATTTGAAAGGTGAACTTTCGTTTTTAATTTAGTAAAGTACATGGTTTCACTTGAGAAGTGAATTAATGACTTAAAAATGTTTAAGGGTAGGTACTTGAAATATGAATTTGTGTTTAAATTTACTAAAGTGTGGTCACTTGAGAAGTGAATTAATGACTTAAAATGGTTTAAATATAGGTACTTGAAATATGAACTTTTTTTTTTAATTTAGTAAAGTACATGGTTACTTGTGAAGTGAATTACTCACTTGAAAATGTTTAAGTGTAGGTACTGGATATATGAACTTTTCTTTTGAATTTAGTAAAGTAAATGGTCACTTGTGAAAAGAATTAGTGACTTGAAAATGTTTAAGTGTAGGTACTTAAAATGTAAACTCTTGTTTTGAATTTAGTAAAGTACATGGTAACTTGTGAATTGAATTAGTTACTTAAAAATATTTAAGTATAGGTACTTGAAATGTGAACTTTGGTTTTGAATTTAGCTTAGTTTGGTAACATGTGTAGTGAATTAGTGACTTGAAAATGTTTATGTGTATGTTTTTGAAATGTGAACCATTTTTTTTTATTTTAGTTTAGTTTGGTAACTTGTGTAGTGAATTAGTGACTTGAAAATGTTTTAGTGTAGGTACTTGAAATATGAACTTTTTATTTTGAATTTAGTTTAGTTTGGTAACTTTTGAAGTGAATAAGTGACTTGAAATGTGAATATTTGTTTTAAATTTTGTTTAGTTGGTCACTTTTTAAGTTAATTAGTGACTTGAAAATTTTCAAGTGTAAGTACTTGAAATGTGAACGTTTCATTTTGAATTTAGTTTAGTTTGGTAACTTGTGAAATGTATTAGTGACTTTGAACTATTTAAGTGTAGGTACTTGAAATGTGAAGTTTTGGTTTGAACTTAGTAAAGTACATGTCACTTGTGAAGTGATTAGTGACTTGAAATGTTTAAGTATAGGTAATTGAAATGTTAGCTTTTGTTTTGAATTTCTTAAAGTACATGGTCACTTGTGAAGTGAATTAGTTAATTGAAAATGTTTATGTGTAGGTACTTGAAATGTGAACTTTTTTTTGAATTAAATTTAGTTTGGTAACTTTTGAAATTAATTAGTGTCTTGAAAATGTTTAAATGTTGGTACTTGAAATGTGAACTTTTCATTTTGAATTTAGTTTAGTTTGGTAACTTGTGATGTGAATTAGTGACTTGAAACTATTTAAGTGTAGGTACTTGAAATATGAACTTTTGTTTTGAATTTAGTTTAGTTTGGTAACTTGTAAAGTGAATTAGTGACTTGAAAATGCTTAAGTGTATTTAATTGAAATATATAATTTTCATTTGCACTTTAGTTTAGTTGTAACTTGTGTAGCGAATTAGTGACCTGAAAATGTTTAAGTGTAGGTATTTGAAAGGTGAACTTTTGTTTTTAATTTAGTAAAGTACATGGTGTCACTTGAGAAGTGAATTAATGACTTGAAAATGTTTAAGTGTATGTTCTTGAAATATGAATTTGTGTTTTAAATTTAGTAAAGTGTGGTCACTTGAGAAATAAATTTAAGACTTAAAAATGTTTAAGTGTATGTACTTGAAATGTGAACTTTTGTTTTTAATTTAGTAAAGTACATGGTCACTTCTGAAGTCAATTAGTGACTAGAAAATGTTTAATTGTAGGTACTTGAAATATGAACTTTTGTTTTGGATTTAGTAAAGTACATGGTCACTTGTGAAGTGAATTAGTGACTTGAAAATGTTTAAGTGTAGGTATTTGAAATGTCAACTTTTGTTTTGAATTTAGTAAATTACATGGTCACTTGTGAAGTGAATTAGTTACTTGAAAATATTTAAGTGTAGGTACGTGAAATGTGAACTTTTGTTTTGAATTTAGCTTAGATTGGTAACTTGTGAAGTGAATTAGTAACTTAAAAATGTTTAAGTGTACGTATTTGAAATGCGAACTTTTGTTTTGATTTTATTTTAGTTTGGTAATTTGTGTAGTGAATTAGTGACTTAAAAATGTTTAAGCATAGGTACTTGAAATGTGAACTTTTTATTTTGAATTTAGTTTTGTTTGGTAACTTTTGAAGTGAATTAGTTATTTGAAATGTGAACTTTTGTTTTGAATTTAGTTTAGTTTGGTAACTTGTAAAGTGAATTAGCGATTTTAAAATGTTTAAGTGTTGGTACTTGAAATGTGAACTTGTATTTTGAATTTAGTAAAGTGTTGTCACTTGACAAGTGAATTAGTGGCATGAAAATGTTTAAGTGCAGGTAATTTAAATGTGAACTTTTTACTTGAACTAATTACTTGAATGTGATTGATTTTGTAGATGGAACCTGATTACTGATGGATGTATCAACGAAGTAATGATAATAGAATGGGTCTTAGGGTTGAATTTGTTGAAGGTGTCAATCTATTTATTGAACATGCCAAGGCACTTGATGATTGATCACATTTTTAGGTCGTTATTTCTATGTTAATTGTTTTGATACGAGCATTCTAAAAGAGAAGTTGTGAAGGATCATCTTTATATAAAAGGGTTTCATGAGGATTTTTTAAGATTGCATACTAGTCATGGTGATGTTGAGCAAAATAAATTTATTATTTGTGAAAGTAGTAGGTCTTGAAGGCATAATAACTATCAAGATCTTAGGATAACAGAAATGGTGCATGATGCTTTTGGGATGCAACACGAGGAAAAATTTGGGAAATGTCAAAGATGTTCCTAATAGAGAAGCGCACTATTTTTATGAACAATTACATGCTGCTAGTAATCCTTTGTTTGATGGGTGTTTGCACTCCTAATTTTATATTGCTGTTAGATTATTAAGTATTAAATCTGATTGGAATATTGTTGAAGGAGGAATTGTCTCAATGATAGACTTATTAAAGAGTTAGTTGACCCCACTTTAGTGGTTCCTAATTCTTTCTATAAGGGAAAAATAATGGTGTCAAAGTTAGGTCTCTCCTCGATTAGAATTAATTATTGTGAAAATGGTTGCATGTTATAATTTAAGAAAAATGCTAACTTAGAGTTCTGTAAGTTCTGTCATCACCTTCCCTATAAGCATGGTTGTTGTGGAACTAACATTTCTATTAAGGCAATGCATTATTTACATCTAATACCAAGGTTGAAGTGGTTGTATGCTTCAAATAGCTCAGCTCCTCATATGAGATGGCATAGTGAAAATTGAAGGCCCACTGGTGTTATGTGTCATTTGTCAGGCTTGGAAGCATTTTGATGCAACTTTTCTAGATTTCCAGCTGAGCCAAGAAATATTTTATTGGGATTGTGTGTGGATGGCTTCTTACCTTTTCTGTTGGTGCTGCACCATATTTATGTTGGCCTGTATTTATCACCCCATATAATTTTTCTCCTGAAATATTAATGACTATTCTATATATATTTTTTAATTATATTGTTCCTAGCCCACGTAATCTAAAAAGTGGAATAGATGTCTACTTGTAACCTTTGATTGATGAACTATAAATTTTATAGAATGAGAGGGTTGACACTTGGGAAATTTCACTTAAATAGAATTTCAATCTGTGTGCATATCTAATGTGGACTACTAATAATTCCCTACTTATGGAATGTTGTCTAGATGGATGATAGCTAGAAAGTTGGCTTGTCCATACTACATGAAAAATACAAAATCTTTCACATTGAGACATGGCAGGAAAAAATCATGGTTTGATTGTCATCGTTGTTTCTTGCCACCTAATCATGAGTTTAGAAGACTCAAGAATGTATTTAGAAAGAGTAGAACTGAACATGATAGTCCACCTCCAAGGTTATCTGGTCTTGACATTTGGGAGATAGTGCAAGATTTTCTAAAAGTTAGTGAGGAACCAATGTATAGGTTTGATGGATATGACATTTCACATAATTGGACTAAGAAAAGTATATTTTGAGAGTTAGAATATTGGACAGATAATTTACTTAGACATAATATTGATGTCATGCATACTGAGAAGAATTATTTTAACAACTTGTTCAACACAGTTATGGATGTTACCGGCAAGACAGAGGATAATCCTAAGGATACACTTGCAGGAGGGCCCCAATGGCAATGTTCTTAAGCCTAAGGTTAGTTATACATTCAAGATGGACGAAAAGCAAAAAATATGTGAGTGGGTCCAAAATTTAAAGATACCCAATAGATATGCCTCAAATTTGGGAAAAAGAGTTGATATGGCACAAGGAATCTTACATAGAATGAAAAGCCACAAATGTTATGTTTTCATGGAACAATTACTTTCAATTGCTTTTATTGTTTTTCCAGAAAACATATGAAAATCGATAGAAAAGATCAGTTTGTTCTACAAAGAATTATGTTCCACCACATTAAAAGAAGAAAATATGGATCGAATGGAAAGTAATATTGTTGTTATCACCAGCAAGTTGGAGAATATTTTTCCACCTGGGTTCTTTGAGGTGATGGACCATCTTCCCATTAACTTTGTGTACACCCCACAATTTTGAGCTAGAAATCAAACCGGCGTTTTTATGTGTGTAAGCTCAAATTCTATGGCTTATATTTAAATTCAAGTGTCATGATCTTTCTCCAAGTATGTGAAGTGATTATGAGGTGAAAAATGCTTATAGAAATCGCTTATAGCAAAGTTGAGCTAGGAATGCTTCATTCGTCCAAAGTTTGATATTCGATTCTACAAGGGTCATCTTTGACAGAGTATCACTTTTGGTATATAAAGAATTTGGTGTATTACGACCAATGAAATTGTAGATAATTGAATTATCTTTCCACCGATACCAATTTTGCTAAAATTTGATACCCGAGTGAAAAGGTATGTCATTTTTCATGTGAGGCAGTGAGCTATCGTGATAAGGTCACAATACGAGTTTCATTCCTATTTCTGGGAGTCACGACGTAACTTTTATTTCTGTTCTGGGAATCATGCCACGATGATCATTTACACGAAAAAGAGAGGCCAAGGGGTAGTTTAGTCCTTTTCCCCTATCCCAGCCATCCAAACGCGAATTATAACCCAAAGAGGGGCATTATTTACCCATCTTCTTCAATTAACTCACGTAAAAACCTTCCCTTTTACCCAAGAACAAAATTCAACTTGTCTCCTCCAAGTAATCTAGAATTCAAGCCATTCAACTTCAAGATCTCAAGAAAAGTATCAAGATTTGGGTTCCATCTTTCAAATTAAATAATTTAAGGCACGTAGGGTTTTCCTAAACTACATGGGCTTGTTGAAAACTCTTTGAATAAGATTTAAAGTTATAGAAATTATGAAATTTTAAAGGGATTTTAAAATTATGTTTACAATCTTGCATTATGAATTCTTTAATGATACTATTGTTCTGGTCTTTAGGCCTCCCCCCCAAGTAGATTTGTACGCGTATATATGTATGTATGAAATTGATTTGAATATTTAATTGAGAGTATGAAAAATATAGAATCCCTCTCTTGCTATGATTTCCCATTCTTTTAATACGATATGGATTATTTCAAATGTATTTTTGAGAAGCATGATACAATTGTCTTCATTATTATTTATGACTTGATTATTGTTTTGAATTGAAGTGAGGGGGTTTTACATATTGATAAATGCTGAAAATATATAATAAAAGAATTGCATGATTTTGTCAAAAATACATAACCACCACATGTTTGTTGGGATTATTGAAAAGATGAGAATCTTTGCATGGTTTTGACTTATGTTTGAAATATGAATTCTCTTATACTTTTCTTAAAGCTTTAGTGGTCTTAAAATTGTTTAAAATAAAAAAATCTTGCATGATACCTTATGTCTCAGATACATGACTTGCAAGTCTTGGTGTGACGACACCAAAATAGACAATGCCATAGCAGAATCAGAATAAAATAGAAATTAGATTTCACTCAAATTTCAGATTTTGAACTCATACCGATGCATATTTAGAACAGATTAAAAGTGTTCATTAAGAGTGTTGGTGGTTACCCGATTAAGGCGCGAGTTGAGAGAACTCAGTGTGAAATTAATTAGTTTGACTTGGTGTGATGTGTGAAGTGACCTATCTTGGCAACTTGTGAAAAAAAGAGTGGCTAAATGGTGATACATAGTTATAGGGGCTTGTGTAAAAAAAAGATAATAAGTTGTGGTTGAGTCATTAAGTTTGTAAGAGTGATAGTCATATAAGAATAAGTTGAACCCCATATAGTATGTTGTTAGATAAGATTGTATGGTATAAGCGTCATGTGTTCCCAGCTTATGTTTTAAATTATGTAGTACAGAGAAGTCTAAGGAGTTTGTTGTATAGTGTTCATTAAAGTTAAACTTGAGGAAATATAGGTAGGCAATAAGAATTTTTGGTATAGTTGTAAAGAATTTGTTAAGTTTTAGGTTATGTGATTAGAGGTGAAATGATAGTATTCTAAGGAATTGAAGATGGAGCGTTAAGTGTTTAAAAGCGTGGGTGTATAAGCCCACGAAAATGTTAGTCATAAGTTGATGAGTTTGGGAGTTAGAAGAAATTACAATTAGTGTTCCTGTAAGATGATGTCCTTGAAAATAATTTAGTGTCTTTGTATTAGGGATTAATGAGAGGAGTTTGTGTTCATGTATATACCGATACCTCTTTTGTGATAAGGAGTGTGAATGCGTGCGCTCATTAGAGGGGGAGTTGTAGAGTAATGGCTATAGAGGCTAGTGGAAGTTAAGAGTAGCATTTACAAAAAAGCAAGCCCTTCAGAGTATAGTTCTTCAAGGAGAATAGAGTGTAAGTATGTAGTGATATCTATTTTATATTGAGAGTTATGGCTATTGATTTTGATGTGGGGTTATGTCTGCAAGTCTATAAAGGTTAGTTTTCTCTAAGGGGGACACGATGGATTAAAGTAGCCCCCAAATTTTCTTATGGTATCAAGCTTCAAGTATGAATCATGATTAATCAATTCCTATGCAAGCATAATCCTCTTTCTTTAATTTGAGAGAGTATCCTGCTAATGTATTACGCCATCTGTTCAAGTCATCCCTATGCCTATGGTTTGAGTCCTCTATGGACATATGTTTATGAGCTAACCTCCAACCTATAAGCAATTATGTCTCTTCATAATCAAGTCTTTCATGTATGTAAGCCATATGTTTTGTTGTTCGTGATGCATGAAAATCTATGCCTCTCAGTATGCTTGGTCATAAGAAAATATGTTTCTATATGTCACCGATTCATTCTATGTTGGGTTTATCCAAAGTGTTATAGTTTATACAAACTCATGGAAAAATCTTTGTTCCTTAAATGAGGAGCAATCACTTCAAGCGGCAATCTTTTTTTTAGTTATAATGTAATACCTCTTAGTATTCTAGACTCAATACCACTCTTGCTTGCATTTATGGAGAGCTGACAACCTAATTGGTAGAAAACTTAGTCATATTTATGAGCTCTTAACTTGCATGATTTTCAAATTGATCTTTCCGACCCCAAGATGTAGATTTTTGAGTTGATTCATGATCAGTGATGAAAAAGAGGGTGTCTCAGGAAAGTTTTAGATTTTTCAAATGACATTTGAGGCATGTTTAGATGAGCAAAATAGTGGGCCCACGTGATGTGTATACATCATGCTAGGAATTGCGTCTGTAGGGACCGATGCGGCGTATCGCTTAATGCGTTGAGTGCCTAGTTCATCCTACTGATTTTTGGGTTAAGAAGGGTAATTCAACCTTTTTCCCTTATTTTATCTTGATAGGTGCACCAATGTTTTCTCATTGTGCTCTATCCTAAGAATTGATGTTTTATTGTGTTTCTTCCGAGCGATTCTCTACTTATGATCCAGACACTTGATATATGGAGCACTTTGTGTCTATTTATCGTATCTTTAGTTTATGTTCATCCTTGAGTAGTGCAGTAAGTATAAGTTATAGTCTAATAGTATTACTTCCATTTATGATATTTATGCTTGGATCCCTTAATGACCCTCTGTATGATAGTATGATGGTGGCTGTGGAAGCATGGTGATTTGTTAGGTAGGGGAGTTGATGTTCTTGAAGGTGAAAAAAACTTGATGCAAATTCCCTAGCCAAGGTTAGATAAACTCTCGTTTTATTAAATAACTAAGAAGGAGAAATGTAGCAAAAATATTTGTTAGAGTGATTGAAATTAAATTGTTGGTCTTAGTAAGGAGATCCATGTAGTACGTGTAGTAATGATTAGGCTTGAATGTTTTGATTGTTAAAAATTCAAACCAATGCACTGTATGGTTAGTACTCCTTGATTTAAAACTTGAGTGAGTTTGAAAGTAGTGGTAAGGTGAAGTAAATCTTCTAAAAGGGTATGGAATATGGAGTCCCATAACTTAAACTAGCACCTTTTTTCTCCGAATTAGGCTTCAACATGGGAGTATTATATAGTGGGACTCAAACTCATACGGTTAGATGTGTATTGAGATAATTGTAAATGGGAAATGATAAAGTATGTTATTTGTTGTTTGGGGCAGAGTTAAGTAGTGTCTCTCAGTTTTAGGTCTATTCATTGTACCTTGCAAGGTAGAGAAAGTTTATAATCCTATGTTCTGTGTAAACCTTATTACATGATTAGTATAGATGTAAGTGAGGCCTTTTATCACCAAATGAACTCATGCCTTTTTTGTGATTATTATGATTCATAGAACTCATGTGCAAGATCATCCCTACGTAAAAGTATCATTACCTCACACTTCGTGCTTATATGTTTCACTAGGGGTTATCATGAAGCTCATTTGATGCTCTTGTACATCTTGTTGAGGAAAAATGTTCAATGCAAGATTTCATTCTCTACTCTACACTTTTAGAGCTTCAACAAGTCCCTACCCATCATTCGGGGATGAATGATCCCAAGGGGGAGATAATGTAAAAGCACATATTTTTGAGCTAAAAATCAAACCGGCCTTCCTACATGTGTAAGCTCAAATTCCATGGTTTATTTTTAAATTCATGTGTCATAATCTTTCTCCTAGAATATGAAGTGATTATGAGGTCAAAAATGCTCTTAGAAATCTCTTAAAGCAAAGTTGAGCTAAGAATTCTTCATTCGGCCCAAGTTTGATATTCGATTCAACAAGGGTCATCATCGAGTGAGTATAACTTTTTGCATCCATAGAATTTTGCATATTACTGCCCACCAAATTGTAGATAATCGAATTATCTTTCCAATGATACAAATTTTGCTAAAATCAGATACCTGAGTGAAAAGTATTGTCATTTTTCATGTGAGGCAGAGAGTTGTCGCGATATGGTAGCGACGCGAGTTTCATTCCCATTTCTGGTAGTCGCGATGCGAGTTTCATTTCCATTTTTGGGAATCACGCCACAATGGTCATTTACACGGGAAAGAGAGGCCAAGGGGTAGTTCAGTCCTTTTTGCCATCCCCAGCGGTCCAAACGCAAATTATAACCCAAAGAGTGGCATTATTTACCTATCTTCTTCAATCAACTCACGTAAAACCTTCCCTTTTCCCCAAGAATAAAATTCAACTCTTCTCCTCCAAGTAATCTAGAATTCAAGTCATTAAACTTCAAGATTCTCAAGAAAAGTATCAAGATTCGGGTTTCATCTTACAAATTAAATAATCGAAGGTACGTGGGGTTTTCCTAACCTACATGGGCTTGTTGAAAAATCTTTGAATAATATTTAAAGTTATAGAAATCATGAAATTTTAAAGGGGTTTTGGAATTATGTTTACAATCTTTAATTATGAATTCTTTAATGATACTATTGTTTTGGTCTTGAGGCCTTTCCCCCAAATGGATTTGTATGCTTATATATGTATGTATGAAATTGAGTTGAATATTTAATTGAGAGCATGAAAATATAAAATCCCTCTCTTGCAATGATTTTCCATTCTTTTAATACGATATGGATTATTTCAAATATATCATTGAGAAGCATGATACAAATGTCTTGATTATTGTTTATGACTTGATTATGGTTTTGTTTTGAAGGGGGGGGGGTTTACATATTGATAAATGCTGAAAATATATAATGAAAGAATTGCATGGTTTTTTGAAAAATACAAGACCACTACATGTTTGTTGGAATTGTTCAAAAGATGAAAATCTTTGCATGGTTTTGACTTATGCTTTGAAGTATGAATTCTCTTATACTGGTCTGGATGCTTTAGTGGTCTGAACATTGTTTTAAATTAAAGAATATTGCATGATACCTTATGGCTTAGATACATAACTTGCAAGTCTTGGTGTGACGCCACCAAAATAGATAATGCCATAACAGACTCCGAATAAAATAGAAATCAATCAGATTTCACTTAGATTTTAGATTTTGAACTTAGACAGATGTATGTTTAGAACAGATTAAAAATGGACATTAAGAGAGTTAGGTGGTTACACGAAGAAGGCTCGAGTTCATAGAACTCATTGCCCAAAATAGTGTTTTGCCTATATGGGTTATTATTTTCCCAAGAGGGATTATACGCTGGCCTAGTACCTTGTGGCATATCAAAATTAGAAAGTCCAACACTTAAGGTAAACTTGAGTAGGGGGCTTGGCTGCCAAGTTAAGGGAGGACTCCAAATAGCCCGTGGAGTCGTAGAATTGTAGGGTGTACCATCTAACTCAGAAGTAAAATAAAGGATAGAATTGCATTAACAAGAATATTTTAAGATTATTAGAGATTGCCCATGTATTTTATACTTTATAATGCATGATGTTTCATGAATTGCTTTCACCTATTTTTTTTATATATAAATACATTATTTGGGATTGCTCTGTGTACTAGTACATATGTATTGACCCCCTATATCTTACGATTTGAGGCACAGTCCCACGGTCCCCTCCGACAGTAGATCCGTGTGTGTCAGAAGTTGCCGTTGGTGAGCCTTCTCTATTTTGGAGGGCTGGATTTTCAGATTTCATTATTTCTTTCTTTTTATGGTATACTGGGGGCCTTGTCTTAGTTTTGTCACAGACTTATAATGGTTATTATAATGTTAGAGATTTCACAGACGGTTGTCACATATTTAGAATATTTAGAATTTCTCTTATAAATTATTTTTGTTTATGAGATTGACCATAGTTCCATCATGTATTGTTTTTTTGCAAATTTTCTTATACTCTACGAATATTATGCATGATTACCAGATTTAGAAGTGCACCCAGGCCTTCATGGTTTGGGATGCTCGTTACAGCTAGGGCTCCAACTTGGGTCGTGACAAACTTGGTATCAAAGCAAGGTTCATGGTCCTATGGTGTCTATGAAATTGTGTCTAGTAAAGTCTTGCCTATGGGTGTGTTGTGCACCACACTTATAATCAGGAGGCTACTGGGCATTTAGGAGTTGTTTCTTATTCTTTCATATTCTAGTTCATGCTATAGCGTTATTCATCAGAAATTTATCTAAATTCTTTCCTTACTCTAATTTCATGGGCAATTCCTTATTGTAGAGGCGATACAAGTCTAAGAGTATAGCTCTCCCAATGATGTGGTTCTCTCTGATTTTGTTATCTATACAGCTATGAGATGGCACAAGGACTTACGTATTTAGAAGCGTGGGTGTTTATGCCCATGAAAATGTTAGTCATAAGTTGATGACTTGGGAGTTAGAATAAATTATAATTAGTGTCCCTGTAAGGGGATGTCCCAGAAAATAATTTAGTGTATCTGTATTAGGGATTAATGAGAGGATTTTGTGTTCATGTATATACTGATGCCCCTTTTGGGATAAGAAGTGTGAATGTGTGCGCTCATTTGAGGGGGAGTTGTAGAGTGATGGTTATAGAGGCTAGGGGAAGTTAAGAGTAGCATTTAAAGAAAATAAAGGCCTTCAGAGTATAGTTCTTTAGGGAGAATAGAGTGTAAGTATGTAGTGATATCTCTTTTAAGTTGAGAGTTATTGCTATTAATTTCAATGTGGGGTTATGTCCGCAAGTCTAGAAGGGTGAATTTTCTCTAAGTGGGAGATGATGGATTAAAGTAGTTCCCAAATGTTCTTATGGTGTCAATTTTAAAGTATGAATCATGATCAATCAATTCCTTTTTAAGCATAATCTTCCTACTTAAATTTGGGAGAGTATCCTGCTAATTTATTACAACATCTGTTCAAGTCATGCCTATGCCTATTGTTTGAGTCTTTTATGGACTTATGTTTATGATCTGACCTCTAAACTAGAAGTAATTATGTAGGTATTTCAGTCTTTCATATATGCAAGCCATATGTTCTGTTGTTCGTGATACATGAAAATCTATGTCTCTCGACATGCTTGGTCCTAAGGAAATATATTTCTATATGTCACTGATTCATTCTATGTTAGGTTTATCCAAAGTGTTAATGTTTATGAAAACTCATGAAAAAATCTTAGTTCCTTAAAGGAGGAGCAATCCCATCAAGCGGCAATCATTGTCTTAGTTAAAATATAATACCCCATAGCATTCTCGACTCAATACCACTATTGGTTACATGTATGGAGAGCTGACAACCTAAAAAATTTTCTAATTCGTAGAAGACTTAGTCATATTTATGAGATCTTAACTTCCATGATTTTCAAATTGATATTCTCGACCCCAAGACGTATATTTTTGAGTTGATACATGATCAGGGATAAAAAAGGGGGTATCTCAGGAAAATTTTGGATTTTTTAGATGACGTTTTAGGATGTTTGGATGAACAAAATAGTGGGCTAATGCAATGTCGATGCATCGCACCAGGGATCGTGTCAGTAGGGACCGACCCGTTGCATCGCTTAACATGCCGAGTCCCCAATGTTTTCTTACTGTAATTTATCCTAAGAATTCATGTTGTATTGTGTTTCTTTTGAGTGACTCTCTACTTATGATCTAGACACTTGATATATGGAGCACTTCGTGTCTATTTTATCGTATCTTCAGTTCATGTCTCTCCTTTAATAGTGCAATAAGTATAAGTTATGGTCTAATAGTGTTACTTTCTTCCATTCATCAAATTTATGCTCAGGTTCATTAATAACCCTCCATATGATAGTATGATGGTGGCTGTAGAAGTGTGGTCATTTTTTAGGTAGGGGAGTAGATGTTCTCAAAGGTAAAAAAATTGATGTGAAATCTTGAGTTAAGGTTAGATGAACTCTCATTGTGTGAAATAGCTAAGAAGGAGAAATATGGAGAAAAAATTTATAAGAGTGATTGAAATTAAATTGTTGGTCTTCGTGGGGAGATCTATGTAGTGGGTGTAGTAATGATTAGGCTTGAATATTCTGATTGTTGAAAATACAAACCAATGCACCGTATGGTTAGTAATCCATGATTTAAAACTTGAGTGCGTTTGAAAGTAGTGGTAAGGTAAAGTAAATCTTCTAAAAGGGATGTGGAATATGGAGTCCCATAGCTTAAATTAGCACCTCTTTTCTCCAAATTAGGCTTCAACATAGGAGTATTTTATAGTGGGACTCAAACATGTGTGGTTAGATGTGTATTGGGAGAAGTATAAGTGGGAAATGATAAAGTATGTTATTTGTTGTTTGGGGTAGAGTTGGGTAGTGTCTATCATTTTTGAGTCTATTCGTTGTATCTTGTAAGGTAGAGAATGATTCTAATCCTATGTTCCATGAAAAACTTATTACATGATTAGTACCGATGTAAGTGAGGCCTTTTATCACCAAAAGAACTCATGCCTGTTGTTCATGTGCAAGATCATCCCTATGTAAAAGTCTCATTACCTCGCGCTTCGTGCTTATATGTTTCACTAGGGGTTATCATGAAGCTCGTTTGATGATCTTGTATATCTTGTTGAGGAAAAATGTTCAATGTGAGGTTTCATTCTTTATTCTACACTTTTAGAGCTTCAAAAAGTCCCTTTCTATCATTCGGGGACGAATAATCCCAAGGGGGAGATAATGTAATAACCCGCATTTTTTAGCTAAAAATCAAACTGGAGTTCCTATGTGTGCTAGTTCTAATTCCATGGTTTATATTTAAATTCATGTGTCATGATCTTTCTCCTAGTATATGAAGTGATTCTGAGGTGAAAAATGCTCATAGAAATTGCTTAAAGCAAAGTTGATCTAAGAATTCTTAATTCATCCAAATATCAATATTTGATTCTACAAGATGTTTCAGCGATTATAACTTTTTTTATATAAATAATTTGGCATATTACGACCCACCAAATTGTAGATAATCTAATTATCTTTCCAACGATACCAATTTCATTAAAATGCGATACCCAAGTGAAAAGTTATGTCATTTTTTGTGTGAGGCAGTGAGCTGTCGCGATAAGGTCGCGGTGTGAGTTTTATTCCCGTTTCTGGGAGTCGCGATGCTAGTTTCATTTTCGTTTCTGAGAATCATGTCGTGATGGTCATTTACACAGGAAAGAGAGGCCAAGGGGTAGTTTAGTACTTTTTCCCCTTCCCCAGCCATCCAAACACAGATTATAACCCAAAGAGGGGCATTATTTGCCTATCTTCTTCAATCAACTCACATAAAAACCTTCCATTTTCCCCAAGAAGAAAATTCAACTCCTCCTCCAAGTAATCTTGAATTCAAGCCATTCAACTTCAAGATTCTCAAGAAAAGTATCAAGATCAGGGTTCCATATTTCAAATTAAATAATCTAAGGTATGTGGGGTTTTCCTAAAATACATGGGCTTGGTGAAAACACTTTTAATAAGATTTAAAGTTATAGAAATCATGAAATTTTAAAGGGGTCTTGGAATTATGTTTACAATCTTGCATTATGAATTTTTTAATGATACTATTGTTATGGTCTTAAGGCCTTTCCCCCCAATGGATTTGTATGCATATATATGTATGTATGAAATTGAGTTGAATATTTAATTAAGAGCATGAAAATATAGAATCCCTCTCTTGCTATGATTTCCCATTCTTTTAATACGATATGGATTATTTCAAATGTATTTTTGAGAAGCATGATACAAATGTCTTGATTATTGTTTATGACTTGATTATGGTTTTAAATTGAAGAGAGGTGTTTTTACATATTAATAAATGCTGAAAATATATAATAAAAGAATTGCATGGTTTTTTCAAAAATACATGACCACCACATGTTTGTTGGAATTGTTGAAAAGATAAAAATCTTTGCATGGTTTTGACTTATGTTTTGAAATATAAATTCTCTTATACTTGTCTGAATGCTTTGGTGGTCTAAACATTATTTTAAATGAAAGAATCTTGCATGTATGGCTCAAATACATGACTTTCAAGTCTTGGTGTGATAACACCAAAACAAATAATGCCATAACAAACTCAGAATAAAATAGAAATCAGATTTCACTCAGATTTCAGATTTTGAACTACGATAGATGCATGTTTTGAATAGATTAAAAATGGACATTAAGAGAGTTAGATGTTACCCAAAGAAGGTGGAAGTTCAGAGAACTCATTGCCCATAACTATGTTTTACCGATAATGATTATTATGTCCCCAAGAGGCTTTATACATTGGCCTAGTGCCTTATGGTGTATCAGAATCAGAAACTCCAACTCTTTCGACAAACTTGGGTTGGAGGCTTGGCTGCCGAGGTAAGGGCGGACTCCATATTACCCGTAGGGTCATAGAATTGAAGGGTATACCACCAAAATCAGAAGTAATACAAAGAATAGAATTGTATTGAGAAGAATGTTTCAAGAATATTAAAGATTGCCAATGTATTTTAAACTATATCATGCCTGATGCTTCATGACTTGCTCTCACTAATTTTATGTATATATAAATACATTATTTTTTATTGCTCTGAATACTAGTACTTATATATTGAACTCCTATATCTCAAGATCTGAGGCATAGTCCTGTGGTCCCATCTAGCAGCAGATCCATGTGTGTCAGAATTTGCCGTTGGTAAGCCTTCTCTATTTTGGAGGGCCTAATTTTCAGATTTCATTGTTTCTTTCTTTTTTTTATCTATTGGGGGCCTTGTCCCAGCTTTGTCTTAGATTTATGATGGTTATTGTAATGTTAGAGATTTCGCAGATGGTTGTTACATGTTTAGAATATTCAAAATTTCCCTTTTAAATTGTTCATGTTTATGAGATTGACCATGGTTCTATCATGTTTTGTTTTCCGTAAATTTTCTTAAACTATATGAATATTGTGCATAATTACCAAATTTAGAAGAGCTCCCGGGCCTTTATTGTTTGGGATGCTCATTACGACAAGGGCCCCAGTTCATGTCGTGGCAAACTTGGTATCAAAGCCAGGTTCATGGTCCCAGGGTGTCTGTAAAATTATGTCTAGTAGAGTTTTACTTATGGGTTTGTTATGCACCATACTTATAATTAGTAGGCTACTGGGCATTTAGTATTTGTTTCTTATTCTTTCATACTTTAGTTCGTGCTATAGCATCGTCCATCAGAAAGTTATCTAAATTTTTTCCTTACTCTAATTTCATGGGCCATTCCTCATTATTGAGGTGATAAAAGTCTAAGAGTCTAGCTCCCCCAACGATGTAGTTCTCTCTAATTAAGTTATCCATAAAGTTATGAGATGGAACAAGGACTTGAGAGGAGTCCATTAGTGCTTCAAAGTGTATTGATTTGAGTGTATACCTTTATTCTGATGAAATCGTGCTTTTCAGCCTGAGGTACAAAGTCTATTCCATCTCCTTTCAAAATCCTTGTTGCAGATGATATGTTTAAGGATAATGATGTGCAGAAGAATTTTGGAACTATATTTACACCCGAGTATTAGTGTATGTTAAAGTGTCATTACCCATTGGTAATGAGATGGGCCAAGAAATTGACAATATGAAGTCAGAAGGTTAGAAGTCAGAGTGAGGGTAACTTTTGCATAAATAAATAGTTTGTCGTATAAATAGTTGATTGAGGGATGGTTTGCCATTTTATAGTGATAGACTAATATGATAGCAATAATTGTAGATTGTATGGTAGTCTATGAAAGAAGTGACTAGATATGAATATTAATTGTTCAAAATAGAGAAAGAGCTAAAAGTGGGTAGTTATGATGGTTGTAGAA
The DNA here is from genome assembly GCF_002878395.1 of Capsicum annuum. Classification (NCBI taxonomy): domain Eukaryota; kingdom Viridiplantae; phylum Streptophyta; class Magnoliopsida; order Solanales; family Solanaceae; genus Capsicum; species Capsicum annuum. Next base: position 182,711 of record NW_025838924.1, on the reverse strand, counting down.
ATCATTTATAAGTGGGAAGTGGAAAGAGGTACATTAGTTAATAAGTTGTAGGTAGAGGCTCATTAGTGTCTAGTGAATTTCAAAGATCATTGTGATGTATATTAAGTAAGTAAATATAATGTGAGGAATTAAAATATGTTGATAAAATTGAAATGGGTTATATTATAAGATTAAGATTGACTAATCCTATCGTGTGACTTTACCCCCATTTGATAGTGTTTTACTTTAGGTATAGTAAATTAGAACTTCATGTGAGAAGGTATGTAGTGGATTTTGAATTGTAATAGCAAGGTTATGGAAGGGTTGTGATTGTAGGTAGTAGTTAAGTGAAGTGAAGTATTTGGGTTGATTTCCCAATTTGATGGACTAGTATAGTATGTGGAATGCTTTACCGATGGTATATAATTGAGGATAGACAAAAGGCTTAAACTTTATATATGGAGTGTAGTAGTGAGGATAGAAGCTCTAGATTGATGATGCATGTTTGTGGGAATTAATTAGTAGGCTTGATGTGATGTGTGAAATGACCTAGGTTGGCAACTTGTGAAAAAGGGAGTGGATAAATAGTGATATATAGTCATGAGGGCTTGCGCAAAAAAAACGATGATGAGTTATGGTTGATTTACTAAGGTGGTAAGAGTGATGGTCATATAAGAATAAGTTGAACCCCAGATAGTATGCTGATAGATAAGGTTGTATGGTATAAGCGTCATGTGTACCTATCTTGTGTTTTTGAATTTTGTAGTATAGAGAAGTCTAAAGAGTTTGTTGTATAGTTTTCATTAAAGTTGAACTTGAGGAAATATAGGTAGGCAATATGTGACTTTGGTATAGTTCTGAAGATTTGTTAATTCGTAGGTTATGTGATTAGAGATAAAACGATATCATTCTAAGGAATTAAAGATAAAACATTAAGTATTTAGAAGCATGGGTGTCTACGCCAATGAAAATGTTAGTTGTAAGTTGATGACTTTTGGAGTTAGAAGAAATTACGATTAGTGTCCGTGTAAGGAGATGTCCTTGAAAATTATTTAGTGTCTCTGTATTATGGATTAATGAGAGAAGTTTTTGTTTATGTATATACTGATACCCCTTTTGTGATAAGGAGTGTGAATCCGTCCGCTCATTAGAGAGGTAGTTGTAGAGTGATGGCTATAGAGGATAGCGGAAGTTAAGAGTAGCATTTACAGAAAAGCAAGGCCCTCAGAGTATTGTCCTTTAGGGAGAATTGAGTATAAGTATGTAGTGTTATCTCTTTTATGCTGAGAGTTATGGATATTGATTTTGATGTAGGGTTATTTCTGCAAGTCTAGAAGGGTGACTTTGCTCTAAGGTGGAGATGATGGATTAAAGTAGTCCCTAAATTTTATTATGGCGTCAAGTTTCAAGTATGAATCAGGATCAATCAATTCCTGTTCAAGAATAATCCTCCTACTTCAATTTGGAAGAATATCCTGCTAATGTATTAAGTCATCTGTTCAAGTCATCTCTATGCCTATGGTTTGAGTCCTCTATGGACTTATGCTTATGATTTGACCTCCAAACTAGAAGTAATTATGTCTCTCAGTATCCCAGCCTTTCATGTATGCAAGCCATATGTTTTGTTGTTCGTGATCCAAGAAAATATATGCCTCTCAGCATGCTTGGTCCTAAGGAAATATGTTTCTATATGTCACAGATTCATTCTATGTTAGGTTTATCCAAAGTATTATAGTTTATGCAAACTCATGGCAAAATCTCAATTTCTTAAATAAGGAACAATCGCTTCAAGCAGCAACACCCCGTAGAATTCTCGACTCAATACCGCTCTTGATTGCATGTATGGAGAGCTGACAACCTTAAAATTTTTCTAATTGGTAAAAGACTTAGTCATATTTATGAGCTCTTAACTTCCATGATTATCAAATTGATCTTCCCAACCCCAAAATGTAGATTTTTTAGTCTATTCATGATCAGGTATGAAAAAGGGGCGTGTCAGGAAAGTTTTGGATATTATAGACGACGTTTGAGTCTTGTTTGGATTTGCAAAATAGTGGGCCAACGCAATGTTGATGTGTCATAATAGGAGTTACGTCGGTAATGACCAACGCAGCGTGTCGCTGAATGCGTTAAGTGCCTAGTTCGTCCTACTGATTTCCAGGTTCAGGAGGGTAATTCAATCTTTTTCCTTCATTTTATCTTAATATGTGTACCAATGTTTTCTCACTGTGCTCTATCCTAAGAATTCATGTTGCATTATGGTTCTTCCGAGCGACTCTCTACTTATGATCCAGACACATGATATATGTGTATTGGGAGAATTTTAAGTGGGAAATGATGAAGTATGTTATTTGTTGCTTGGGGCAGAGTTGCGTAGTGTCTCTCAGTTTAGGGTCTATTCATTGTACCTTGTAAGATAGAGGTTATTTCTAATCCTATGTTCCGTGAAAACATTATTACATGATTAGTACTGATGTAAGTGGGGCCTTTTATCATCAAATGAACTCATGCCTCATGTTGTGATTATTATGATTCATAGAACTCATGTTCAAGATCATCCCTATGTAAAAGTCTCATTATCTCACGCTTCATGCTTATATGTTTCACTAGGGGTTATCATGAAGCTCGTTTGATGCTCTTGTATATCTTGTTGAGGAAAAATGTTCAACGCGAGGTTTCGTTCTTTACTTTACACTTTTAGAGCTTTAACAAGTCCTTGCCCATCATTCGGTGATGAATGATCCCAAGGGGGAGATGATGTAACGCCTCGCATTTTTGAGCTAGAAATCAAACCATCATTCCTACGTGTGTAAGCTCAAATTCCATGGTTTATATTCAAATTCAAGTGTCACGATCTTTCTTGGTGAAGTGAAAATGCTCATAGAAATCACTTAAAGCAAAGTTGATCTAAGAATTCTTCATTCGACTAAAGTTTGATATTCGATTCTACAAGGGCCATGTTTGAGCGAGTACAACTTTCTGCATATATAGAATTTATCATATTACAGTCCACCAAATTTTAGATAATCGAATTATCTTTCCAACGATACCAATTTTGCTAAAATTCAATACCCAAGTGAAAAGTTATGTCATTTTTCGTGTGAGGCAGTGAGCTGTCATGATAAGGTCTCGACGCGAGTTTCCTTCCTATTTCTGGGAGTCGTGATGTGAGTTTCATTACAATTTCTGGGAATCACGCCATGATGGCCATTTACAGGGGAATGAGAGGCCAAGGGGTAATTTAGTTCTTTTCCCCCATCCCTAGCCGTCCAAACGCGAATTGTAACCCAAAGAGGGGCATTATTTGCCGATCTTCTTCAATCACTTTACGTAAAAACCTTATTTTTTCCCCAAGAACAAAATTCAACTCTTTTCCTCCAAGTAATCTAGAATTCAAGTCATTCAACTTCAAGATTCTCAAGAAAAGTATCAAGAGTCGGATTCCATCTTTCAAATTAAATAATCTAAGGTATATGGGCCTGTTGAAAATTCTTCAAATAAGATTTTAAGTTATATAAATCATGAAATTTTAAAGGGTCTTTGGAATTATGTTTACAATTTTGCATTATGAATTCTTTAATGATACTATTGTTTTGGTCTTAAGGCCTTTCCCCCAAATGGATTTGTACGCATATATATGTATGTATGAAATTGAGAGCATGAAAATATAGAATCTCTCTCTTGCAATGATTTCCCATTATTTTAATACAATATGGATTATTTCAAATTTATTTTTGAGAAGCATGAGACAAATGTCTTGATTATTGTTTATTACTTGATTATGGTTTTAAATTGAAGAGAGGGGGTTTCACATGTTGATAAATGCTGAAAATATATAATGAAAGAATTGCATGGTGTTGTCAAATATACATGACCACCAAATGTTGGTTGGAATTGTTGGAAAGATAAGCATCTTTGCATGGTTTAGACTTATGTTTTGAAATATGAATTCTCCTATACTTGTCTGAATGCTTTGGTGGTCCGAAAATGGTTTTAAATGAAAGAATCTTGCATGATATTGTATGGCTCAGATACATGACTTACAAGTCTTGGTGTGACGACACAAAAACAGATAATCCATAACAGACTCAGAATAAAACAGAAATTAGATTTCACTTAGATTTTAGATTTTGAACTCAGAACGATGCATGTTTAGACAAATTAAAAATGGGCATTAAGATAGTTAGGTGGTTACCTGAAGAAGGTGCAAGTTCAGAGAACTCATTTCCCAAAACTGTATTTTTCTGATACGGGTTATTATGTCCCCAAGAGGGATTATATGCTGGCCTAGTGCCTTGTGGCGTATCAGAATCAGAAACTTCAACTATGGCAGTAAACTTGGGTTAGGGGCTTGGCCACCGAGTTAAGGGAAGACTCCATATAGCCCATGGGGTCATAGAATTTTAGGATGTACCACCTAACTTAGAAGTAATACAAAAAATAGAATTGCATTGACAAGAATGTTTTAAGATTATTAGAGATTGCCCATGTATTTTAAACTATATCATGCATGATGTTTCATGACTTGCTGTCACCTATTTTATATATATCTAAATACATGATTTTGGATTTCTCTGCGTACCCGTACATATGTATTAACACCCTGTGTCTTAGGATCTGAGGAACAGTCCTGCGGTCCCATCCAGCAGTAGATCCGGTGAGTCTGAAGTTGCCGTTGGTAAGCTTTCTCTATTCCGGAGGGCCTGATTTCCAGATTTCATTATTTTTTTCTTTTTATGATCTACTGGGGGCCTTGTTGCAGTTTTTTCTCAGAATTATGATGGTTATTGTAATGTTAGAGATTTCACAGATGGTTGTCACATGTTTAGAATATTCAGAATTTCCCTTTTAAATTGTTTATATTTATGAGATTGACCATGGTTCCGTCATGTATTATTTTTCGCAAATTTTCTTATACGATATCAATATTGTACATGATTACCAGATTTAGAAGAGCCGCAGGCCTTCATGTTTTGGGATGCTTATTACAGCCAGGGTATCAGCTCGGGTCATGACACCTTATCCACGAAGCTCAGCTAGGCGGTCCAGTTCAAACTAGGTGGATGTATCTAGGCGAGCGGTAAGCAATTGCAACATGTTTAATTTATTGAATAATTCTTCAAATTCATAAATATCTATTTTTATTTTGTAAGAACGTAATCTTAATATTATGCAGGACAATTGAAAAATTGAAAAGGGGTCCTAAAAATAAATATAGGATGGAAGGCTCTATAGTTGAGGCATATCTTGCAAGAGAAACATCTTGATTTTGTTTATATTAATTTAGTAATCAAGTTTCTTGTTTAAGAAACAGACCGAATCGATATCAAGACAATGATAATGATCCTCATTAGAAACCAATATCAATTTTCAATCAATCTGGTAGTAAGACAAAAAAGACCATATTTCGTCGGTTCAGTACCATGGAGCACAAAGCAGCAACTTTGTATGTCTTGCTGAATTGCCTAGAAGTTGATCCCTTTCTAATGTAAGGATATTAAATATTAACATATCATATTTATTTACTCATTTCACTAAGGAAACTAATTGTGTTTCACATGTTGGATCTTCAGTTCATTTAAGACTCAATTCCACCAAAATCAAGTGTATGCATTATTTGCTATATTGTTTACATATGAGGTGTGTAAGTGTAATAGTATTTCAACAAATTTTAAACATTTACACACTCTTCAACTAATATATATATATATATATATATATATATATATATAATATTTTTAGGTATACCATTCACCAAATGCGGCCACATATGGTCAGTTCTTGAAAGAAATTTCTTTGGGACCTATTGAAGCCTTTACAATGTCCCATTACACAGTAAATAAATTTAAATTTTCCACCGAAGAACAATCTAGAACAAGGAAAACAAATAATAGTGTTGTTTGGGTTAAGGGTGATAATGATGTTGATTACTTTGGCATTATACAAGAGATCCTAGAAATTGAGTATGTTGGTTTGCCAATAAAAAAAGTTGTACTCTTTCGATATAAGTGGTTTGATCCAAGCACAAAAAGCAAAAGACTACTTAAGGAGCATAACATCATTGAAGCTAAGTACAAGAGGACGTATCCTGTTTGCGATCCTTTTGTTCTCGTACAAAATGCTAAATAAGTGTACTATGCTCCCTATCTATTCCATAGAGATAAGTCTGATTGGTAAGCTCAGGGGAGGATTTAAAGTTATCGGTATGTTTTCCTGGGACCCAGTAACTTTTTTCGAGACCTTGTAAATATATTGAAAATTTTGTTCAACCTATTAATTATTATACATGGGAACCCACTTATAACTTAACAGTTGGATTAGCGGTGGAGAACTACCCACTGAAGAATCCTCGTGCTAGGCTATATGGGATCGAATCCCCTTGGGGTTTTTTATTTCAACTAATAAGATCTGTTTTGTATTTCAAAATATCTTTGTTGGGAACCTATAAAGATAAAATTCTGGATTTGCCTCTAGGTGGGCTATAATCAAAATAAAGCCTATAGGACGGGTGAAAGTTGAGAATGTGTTGGAGACTACGTATCAAAATAAAATACAGATTAAAATCAGTTAGTAGACAATGATTTAGTGGATAGTTTTAACCACCCGAAAAATATATTTGAAGAAGAAGAGGCTGAGTGGTTAGAAGATGAGGAAACTTTAGAAGAGAGTGAATGGTTTAATGGAGAATCATTGAGAGAGGAGAATTAGTTTGTGTAGGTTGTATTTGTTATGTATTGATGCCTTTATGCTTTGTACTATTTACCTTTATGTTTCTTGTTTAAGTTTGATATGTAATATCCTGAGTAAGATTACTGTTGTCACTTTTCCATCTTTTATGTAGTATTAGATATATTCTTATCTTTCTTGTGTTGTTGGAGTGAGCCTACACTTGCTATGGTTATGTAACAATTTTATTGGGGTTTTAATACTGAATTAGTGATTTGAACTGTTAATTAGGAGCTTGAAATTAGTTACTTGGAATGTGTACTAATGACTTGAAAATGAATGTATGTTCTTTTCACAACAAATCTTCCTTTTTTATAAAATTCTAAAAGGGACATTTTCTTATATTCATTTATTAAGGACTAACTACTTGTTATCTTTACATAATTTAGATGGGAGGTAAAGATCACAAAGGTAAGCAAAAATTTGATCCTACAAAGTCAAAAAAGAAAAAAACAACCTCCGCCTTATAGACGACCGACAGGTATTCATATATCCGAGGGCCAGTTAGATGATATGCTAGCATGAACCTCTTATTCTAGGTCATTGCATCATTCAATTCCTGCTCCTATGTAAGTTGGTCCACTTCATGGCTATACAGAGACCTATTCTGATCCCATCGCCATACCACTACCATCATAGTGCTATCAGAAGACCGCTGTCACATATAGTCATCTACCATCATCTGCATTACCATCTACTAGTAGTCACCCACGTACTCACAGTGATTATACTGGATCTATTGGGTTTACAAATATTTATATTAGAGGCACACCATCCAGTGCTTCAGATCCACCCACACTAGTGCATCCAAAAACACTTGTTCCATAGCCCGGAGACAGAGATGATCATCAGAGATAGTATATTATTCCATATGGAGCAGGGTAAGATTTCTAAATATAACAACATTATTCATTTTCCATTTACTATATTATTATGCTTTATGATATTAATGTTTGATCTTATGTTGTAGGTTTTTACCTGGTGATAAAATTGCAAAAATTATGACTAAATGCATTTGTCGACACTTTAAAGACTATTGGACTAATACGCAAAAGGTTCCAGAATATGATAGAAATCAAATGTTTAAAGAACTTCAGGTAAATATTTAACTTATCGACTACATAACTGCAACACCCCAATTCGTTGAACCGGAATGTTACACGGTGTTCATGACCCCGAGGGACCACAAGCTAACCCATGACTGATATCTATACCTGTATACTACAAATCATGATATAATAATGCGGAATACATAGAACTGTAAGTCCATAAGGTTCAACTGAATCAAATTATGTGGATGAAAATACCCAAAACAACTCAATCTGAAAGCTAAGTCTAAACGTAAATCTGAAAGCCTCCAAACTATCTAAATAAGGAGTTGATGGAACACGTCTCCAACTAACTCCATAAAATTAAACTGAAGAAATAAATAAATGTATCAAATCATATTGTCCTCGAATCAATAAGGACTCACTGTGTCTCTGCGACTGGAACGCTACCGCTACTGCTGGGCTGGAGCTCGTCTCTCAGAACCTATGGTGTGACATGAAAAGAAAGCACCATAGCGCAAATGCATCAGTACAACTAGAGTAATGAGTATATGAGGAAGGTAGGCTGAACATAAAGGGTTTTATGCATGAACAACACTGACTAACTAATATGAACGTGGGAGTGCAAACACACATATATAGAAACTGGGACAGTGAATACGTGATAGTATGACCTATAAACTAATACATGGTTTACTGATAACTGTCATGACTAATACTGAAACTGATAACATGGACGACTATATCTAATAGTCCTGTATATACTGAAATCTAAAGAACGCCCTGAGTTCTTTTATTGAGACTGATACCGAAACTGTGGGAAGTAGTGTTTAACTGACATTCCCCATGTATGCCGTTATGGCTAAGCTGGGGTCTAATCTCTGCCCCGACTAGAGGGGTGTCAATATCGTGCCACGGGTAAGGATAGCCTGTGAGTGACCCTTATCTAGAAGGTACTCAATGAGAATGGTGGAAACCCTAAACTAACGGGTTAAGCCACCTCATCAAACCTAATCTGATGGGTTAAGATGTCTCAACCTAAACTGGCTACGTAGTTCTAGAACACAAGGATGACTACTAAGAATCATACCCTGAACTGGCAGATGAGTTCCCATCCTTGGGTACACTCGGTGCTAACCTCTACTCACATCTGGAGGGACTGGACATGAATAATTGACTGTGCATGACTTAATCTTACTGAATTCCGTTGACTGGCGGAATGTTACTGATATCTGAGAACTGACTAAGATCATGAGGTTTTCCTGAGTCACATGACTGACTGAAGTCTATGGAATCATAGCTTGAGTTCGGATATCGTAAAACATGACATGGCTCTGGGCACACAGCTATATTTTTTGGGTACAAGTACCCCCAGGACTCGATAGGAGGAAACTGACACACATGACATGACTTGATCACATGATTTGAGTCCACAATTCACAATATCACAAGTAAGGCTTTCATAATAAGAATAATTCTCAACAAACTATCACATGATCGGAAATACACACAACATGTATATACTTGCATGGCTTCAATAACATGATCATTCCATATCACAACAATATCATGAGCATCTCGTACAACTTCTTCAATTGAAGACAATAGCACGGGGATCACGTTGAACATAAACTTAGAACATGGAATAGTCATTTAGGACTTATTATGTCATAAAAGCATGATTTCTATTCCCTTAGGTATTTTTCACAAACACCTTACATGCACATCTTAGGCATAGGTGGATTCATCAAGATTTCAAATATTCAACCACTAATTTCACATATTTATACGTTAAATACCACCATATCCTCACAATAAACATACAAAGATCCTATCTTAGGCATCATCAAATTCCAACCACTTGAACATCAACCACCAATAACATAAACATCATAATAAAAAATTTTGAAGATGGTTCTTGAGCTTCATGGACGAAAGAAGTCCATGAATCAACTCACGCATAACTTAGAAGGAGGATTCTTGATGATTAACAGAGGAATTTCCTTGAACTCGGATCTTCAAGCTTAGTTACTTAACCCTAGTTATTTTTCTCTTTTAGTGCTCTTGGATGACGAGCTTTGAGATGTTAATAGGGTTGTAATATGTTTAGAAGCTATATATTTTGTAGGGTTAAGTTTAGGGACGTGTAAGGAGTGTTAAAAAACTTAATTACCCTTAAAATAACTCAAAACGGAGTGTTTTTGGCACCTGAAACTAACTTAGGCGGCACCCAGGTGATTGCCTAAGCTAGGTTGGGCATCTCCTAACCAATCGCCTATGTTTGGTTGGGCGGCGCCCAACCAATCGCCTATCCTTACTGTCTCTCACAAAAATGGGCATAACTTTTTGGTTAGGCATTGTATTAAGGCAAAATTGGTATCGTTGGAAAGTTAATTTGATTCTATACAATTTGGTGGGTCTATATTAGCCAAAATACCACATTAACATTGAGTTATACTCATTCAAATATGACCCTTACAAAATCGAACTCTAAAACTTGATGGATTCAAAAACTCTTAGCTTGTATTACCTTAAGTGACTCATATGAACATGCTTAATGCATCATAAGCTATCCTATCAGTAGGATATTCATTATAAGTCATGTACTCAAGTATGAATCAAAGGATATGAGATTTCATATGTAGGAATACTTATTAACTTCCTAGCTTAGGAACATGCGGGGTATTACAATATCTCCCCTTTGGGAACATTCGTCCTCGAATGAGAATTTACTGAGAAGGGATAAAAGACAATACAACCTGAACTGAACATGAAGAACTGAAACTTTATCTCATGACTGACATGCTAATAATACTGAACTCATGCATATCTGATGCACGGATAACTGACACATGAATGCATGACTGAGTATGAAACAGTTAATAGGTACCAAGTTTATATTGGAAACATGAACATGAAACTGAATAAGATTAAGGAGAACTATTACCTTGAGCTTGCTCTAAATTAGTAGGGAAGAGGTGAGGATACTTGGTATGCATATCTCTTCTGCTTCCCAAGTAGCTCCCTCATGAGACTGAATTTGCCAAAGAACCTTGACTAGAGGGACTTCTTTGTTCCTCAATCTACGAGTATGATAATCTAATATTTCAACTGGAATCTCTTTATAAGAGAGGCTGTTCTGAATGTCGATGCTCTGAATAGGGACAACAACTACTGGGTCACCTATGCACTTCTTTAGCAAAGAGACATGGAAGACTGGATTGACTGAGGCTAGATCTGAAGGCAGCTCATAAGCTACCATGCCGAAGCGACAAAGAATTCTGAAGGGATCGACACACCGGGGACTGAGTTTCCCTTTTATGCCAAACGTCTTCACTCCTTTCATGGGAGAGATCTTAAGATAGACATAGTCATTGACCTCAAACTCGAGATTCTTTCTACGAACATCTGTATAGGACTTCTGTCAGCTTTGAGCAGCCCAAAGTCTCTCTCTAATCAACTAAACTTTCTCTAAGGCTTCAAATACTATGTCAGGACCTATGATTGAGGCCTCACTAACTTTGAACCAACCAATCAGAGATTTACATCTCCTACCATAGAGAGCTTCGAATAGAGCCATCTGAATACTAGAATGGTAGCTATTGTTGTATGCAAACTCAATCAAAGGCAAGTGGTCATCCTAGCTTCCCTTAAAGTCAATTGTATACGCCCTTAGCATATCTTCAAGAGTCTGAATAGTCCTCTCTGCTTGACCATCTGTCTGAGGATAAAATGCTGTGTTGAGATGGACTTAGGTACCGAGACCCTTTTGGAACTCTTTCGAAAAGTGAGAAGTGAACTGGGTACCTCTATCTGAGATGATAGATAGTGGAACACCATATAACCTGACTAACTCCTTGATATAGAGTTTGGCATAATCCTCGGTTGAATAAGAAGTACGAATAGGAAGGAAATAAGCTAACTAAGTCATTCTATCTATAATGACCCAGACTGAATCATACTGATGACGAGTTCTAGGCAAACCCATCACGAAGTCCATGTTAACTTCTTCCCACTTCCAAGTAGAAATGGTGAACTCTTGCATGGAACCACTAGGTTTTTGATGCTCTATCTTAACCTGCTGGCATGTACAACACTTAGCCACAAACTCTACAATATTTCTCTTCATCCCACTCTACTAATAGATCTCCCACATGTCGCGGTACATTTTAGTGGCCCCTGGATGAATAGAGTATCGCGCACCATGCGCTTCTGCAATAATTCGCTGCCTCAATTCATCTACACCTGGAACACATAGATAACCCTGACAACGAAGAACACCATCTCCCTCTTGTGAGAAAACCTCGACTTTTTGATTCTGAACTGACTCTTTAAGCTTGACAAGGCTAGGATCCCTATCTTGTTTCTCTTTCACCTCGGAAATTAGAGATGAATCTGAACTACTATGAACATATACACCACCCTCTGAAGAATCGACTAAGCGAACACCTAGTCTGGCAAGATAATGGATCTCCTGAGCTATCTTTTTCTTACTATCCTCAATGTGAGAAATACTACCCATGGAGAGTTGACTGAGAGCGTCAGCCACAATATTGGCCCTGCCCGGATGATAAAGAACACTCATGTCATAATCCTTTAAGAGCTCTAACCAGCTTCTCCGACAAAGATTGAGATATTTCTGGGAAAAAACATACTGAAGGCTTTTATGGTCTTTGAAGATATCTACATGAACTCCATAGAGATAATGCCTCCAAATCTTCAAGGCAAAAACTACCGCTGCTAACTCAATATCATGAGTAGGATAATTCTTCTCATGTGTCTTTAACTGTCTGGAGGAGTAGGATATGACCTTACCATGCTGCATGAGTACAGAACCTAAACCTACTTTGGATGCATCACAATAGACTACAAAATCCTCCAAACCATCTGGAATAGCTAGAACTAGAGCTAAGGTGACTCGAGTCTTCAACTCTTGAAAGCTCTTCTCACATGAATCTAACCACTGAAAATTAATCTTCTTCTGAGTCAATCTGGACATGGAAGATACAATCGAAGAAAATCCATAAACAAATCATCTATAATAGCTAGCCAAACCCAAGAAACTCCTAATATTTAATGGAGATACGGGTCTGGGCCAGTTTTTTACTGCCTTGGTTTTCTAAGGATCTGCTAGTGCCATTCTATATAGCCAAGGAATGCTACTGATCTTAGCCAAAATTTGCACTTTCTAAACTTAGCGAATAACTAGTGATCCCTGAGAGTCTGAAGAACAATACTGAGATGGTCTACATGATCACACTCTCTGCGAGAATAGATCATAATGTCATCTATAAAGACTATGAAAAACATTTCTAAGTACTGCTTGAACACACGATTCATCAAATCCATAAAAGCTGCAGGGGCATTTGTAAGACCAAATGACATGACTAAAAATTCAAAGTGACCATACCGAGTACGGAAAGCTGTCTTTGAAATGTCACATTCTTTAACTCTGAGCTGATGATAGCCTGATCTGTGGTCTATCTTGGAGAAGTAACAGGCACCCTAATATTGGTCGAATAGATCATCAATCCTGGGAAGAGGATATCTATTCTTGATCGTGACCTTGTTAAGTTGACGGTAATTAATAAATATCCTGAGAAAACCATCTTTCTTGCACACGAATAATACTAGTGCACCCCATGGAGAACGCTGGGTATGATGAATCCCTTATCTAAGAGATCCTTCAACTGATCTTTCAGTTCCTTAAGTTCTGCTGGTGCCATTCTGTATGGCAGAATAGAAATAGGTTGAGTATCCAGAAGAGGGTCTATGCCAAAGTCTATTTCCCTTTCGAGAGAAATGCCTGAAAGATCTTCGAGAAAGACATCTGAGTATTCATTAAAAATAGGGACTGTTTTGAGGCTGGGAGATTCAAAAATGGAATCTTTAACATGAATGAGATTATACACACACCCCTTAGAAATCATTTTCCTTGCCCGAAGGTAGGAAATAAGTTGACCTCTAAATGCTGAAATGTTACCCTTCTACTCTAGGACAGGCTCATTCAAGAACTGAAACTGAACTATCCTGTTTTTGTAGTTGACTGTGGCATAGCAGGAATGAAGCCAATCTACTCCAAGAATGACATCAAAATTAGTCATCTCTAACTTCACTAAATCTTCTAACGTGGATTTCTGAGATATCATAATCGGGCAGTTCCTGTATACCCGCCAGGCTATGATGGTTTTACCTACTGGGGTAGAGACTGAGAAGGGCTCTACTAGGACTTCGGGACTGATTCAGAAATCGCCTGGTATGTATGGAGTAACAAAAGATAAAGATGCACCTGGGTCTAGCAAAGCATAAACATGAATATGGAAAATCTGTAACGTATTTGTAATGACATTAGGAGAATTTTCCTGATCCTGCTGGGACTGAAGAGTAAGAGTCTGTTTGGGTGTTGCCCACTGGTAGCACTAGAAATGGCACCCTGCTGGTTCGGGCGACTGGACTGAGCTGTAGAATGATTTTGCTGACCCTGAAGACTTGACTATAGATACACCCTAATCCTGTGGCCTGGGTTGCCACAACCAAAATAGACACCACTACTGGCTCTGCAAATGCCTTTGTGGTTCTTACTATAAGTCTGACAAAGGGGATTCATTCGGGCACTGCTAACACTGGCCTGAGATTTAGAGCCTGGCATTTTGTCTCTATTGCCATCTCTGAACTTTTGCACTGGAGCACTGGCAGAGAAAGGAGTTGGAACGACTAACTTAGAGAGAAACTGTGAACGGTTTCCCCCATCTGACTTGGGGTGAGCAAAGTTAAAGTTAGCTGACCTTGCTCTCTTGCTCTGCCTCTCCCTTGTCTTAAACTTCTGCTCTTCTACTTGCTGGGCATGGGTCATAAGTCTGGCTAAGGTCATATCACCGATCAGCATCGCAGACCTATACTCATTTACCATGCTATTGTTGACCCCTGACACGAACTTTCTCATCTTAGCTCTACTGTCTGCAACTACATGAGGAGCATACCTACTAGCTGAGTAAATATGAGAGAATACTCCCTAACCATCATATTCCTCTGCCTGATGTTGATGAAGTCAAGAACTTTGGCTTTCCTTAGTTTTTGGGGAAAGAATCTGTCAAAAAAGGCCATGACAAATTCCTCCCATTCGATAGGTAGCTAACTCAGCACTCTCAATAGAAGTAACACTCATGATGTCAATGACTGCTAGACTTAGTCAATGAACTCCTGAGGGTCCTCATCAGACTTAGACCCATGGAAAGATAGAGGGTTCATCCGGGTGAAGTCCCGAACCCTAGCTTCTTTGGGATTGGCCACTGGATTGGCCAAAATAAATAGTATCCATTCATTCTGTGCATCCATGGACTGACCAAGTGTGGTAAATGCATCTCTAAAATCCACATGGGAAACATATTCGCCTAAAGGATCTTCGGGCTGAAGAGCTGGCTGGTTTCTTCTCTTTAGGGCCATGGTCTGGAATAAGAGAAGAATGGATTAGACTGAGAGTTTAACTTGTGATTATGCTCACTAGCATGACATGAATAATAAAGAAAGGGGACTCTCCTTAGTGCGCAACACACCCTTGTATAAGACTCTACTAGATATGGATTTTAGACTTCCTAGGACTCTATTGAACCTTAGGCTTTGATACCAAGTTTGTAACACCCCGATTCACTGAACCGGAATGCTACATGGTGCTCATGACCCCGAGGGACCACAAGCTAACCCATGACTGATATTTGTACCTGTATACTGCAAATCTTGATATAATAATGTGGAATACATAGAACTGTAAGGCCATAAGGTTCAACTGAATAAAATTTTGTGGGTGAAAATACCCAAAACAACTCAATCTAAAAGCTAAGTCTGAACGTAAATCTGAAAGCCTCTAAACTATCTGAATAAGAAGTTGACGAAATATGTCTCCAACTAACTCTGTAAGACTGAACTAAAGAAATAAATAAATTTATCAAATCATATTGTCCTTGAATCAATAAGGACTTACTATGTCTCTGCAACTGGAATGCTACCGCTACTACTGGGCTGGAGCTCATGTCTCGGAACCTATGGTGTAACATGAAAAGAAAGCACCATAGCGCAAATACGTCAGTATAACTAGAATACTGAGTAAAGGAGGAAGGTAGGCTGAACATAAAGGGTTTTATGCATCAACAACACTGACTAACTAATATGAATGTGGGAGTGCAAACACACATATATAGAAACTAGGACTGTGAATATGTGATAGTATGACCTGTAAGCTAATACATGGTTTGCTGATAACTATCATGACTGATACTGAAACTGATAACATGGACGACTATATCTGATAGTCCTGTATATACTGAAATCTGAAGAACATCCTGAGTTCTTTTATTAAGACTGATACTAAAACTGTGGGAAGTAGTGTTTAACCGACATACCCCATGTATTCCATTATGGCTAAGCTGGGGTCTAATATCTGCCCCGACTAGAGGGGTGTCAATACCGTGCCTTGGGTAAGGACAGCCTGTGAGTTACCCTTATCTGGCAGGTACTCAATGAGTATGGTGGAAACAATAAACTAATGGGTTAAGCCACCTCATCAACCCTAATCTGATGGGTTAAGATGTCTCAACCTATGCTGGCTACATAATTCTAGAACACAAGGATGACTACTAATAATTACACCCTGAACTGTTGGGTGAGTTCCCATCCTTGGGTTTACTTGGTGCTAACCTCTACTCCCATCTGGAGGGACTGGACATGAATAACTGACTGTGCATGACTTAATCTTACTGAATTCCGTTGACTGGCAAAATGTTACTGATATCTGATAACTGACTCAGGTCATGAGGTTTTCCTGAGTCACATGACTAACTGAAGTCTATGGAATCATAGCTTGAGTTCGGATATCATGAAACATGAAATAGATCTAGGCACCCAACTATAGTTTTCGGGTACGAGTACCCCCAGGACTCGATAGGAGGAAACTGACACACATGACATGACTTGATCACAAGATTTGAGTCCACAATTCACAATAGCACAAGTAAGGCTTTCATAATAAGAATGATTTCTCAACAAACTATCAAATGATCGGGAATACACACAACATGTATATACTTGCATAGCTTCAATTACATGGTCATTCCTTATCGCAACAATATCATGAGTATCTCGTACAACTTCTTCAATTCAAGACAATAGCACGGGGATCACGTTGAACATAAACTTAGAGCATGGAATAGTCATTTAGGACTTATTATGTCATAAAAGCATGATTTCTATTCCCTTAGGTATTTTTCACAAACACCTTACATGCACATCTTAGGCATAGGTGGATTCATCAAGATTTCAAATATTCAACCACCAATTTCATATATTTATACGTTAAATACCACCATATCTTCACAATAAACATACAAAGATCCCATCTTAGGCATCATCAAACTCCAACCC
>NW_025838924.1:122725-165443 GCF_002878395.1 Capsicum annuum | reverse complement strand
TTATTATGTCATAAAAGCATGATTTCTATTCCCTTAGGTATTTTTCACAAACACCTTACATGCACATCTTAGGCATAGGTGGATTCATCAAGATTTCAAATATTCAACCACCAATTTCATATATTTATACGTTAAATACCACCATATCTTCACAATAAACATACAAAGATCCCATCTTAGGCATCATCAAACTCCAACCACTTGAACATCAACCACCAATAACATAAACATCATATTAGAAAATTTTGAAGATGGTTCTTGAGATTCATGGATGAAAGGAGTCCATGAATCAACTCACGCATACCTTAGAAGGAGAAAATTTTGAAGATGGTTCTTGAGATTCATGGATGAAACGAGTCCATGAATCAACTCACGCATACCTTAGAAGGAAGATTCTTGATGATTGACAGAGGAATTTCCTTAAAATTGGATCTTCAAGCTTAGTTACGCAGCCCCAGTTGTTTTTCTCTTTAAGTGCTTTTGGATAATGAGCTTTGAGATGATAATAGGGTTGTAATATGTTTAAAAGCTATATATTTTGTAGGGTTAAGTTTAGGGACGTGTAAGGTGTGTTAAAAGACTTAATTACCCTTAAAATAACTCAAAATGGAGTGTTTTTAGCACGTGGAATTGACTTAGGCAGCACCTAAGTGATTGCCTAAGCTAGGCTGGGCGGTACCTAACCAATCGCCTATGTTTGGTTGGGCAGCACCCAACCAATTGCCTATCCTTACTGTCTCTCATGAAAATAGGCATAACTTTTCTCTTGGGTATTGGATTAAGGCTAAATTGGTATCGTGTGAAAGCTAATTCTATTCTCTACAATTTGGTGGGTCTAAATCAGCCAAAATACCACATTAAAATTAAGTTATACTCATTCAAAGATGACGCTTGCAAAATCAAACACTAAAACTTGATGGATTCAAAAATTATTAGCTTGTATTACCTTAAGTGACTCATATGAACATGCTTAATGCATCATAAGCTATCCTATCGCTAAGATATTCATTGTAAGTCATGTACTCAAGTATGAATCATAGGATAGGAGATTTCATATGTAGGAATACTTATTCACTTCCTAGCTTAGAAACAAGCGGGGTATTACAATAACACATTGTTAGAAAAAAAATTGAATATTAAACTTTTGTTTTTGTTGTAGAAATATTTCTGGTGGGATCCAATCAATTACTTTTCTACATGGAAGAATTTTTAATAAGGACCAAGACTCAAAATGAATGGTCTGTTGTATTATGCTAGAAAAAATAGGTAAGACCATGTTTTATAGAAGAAAGAATTCGACAAGATTATCTTCGCTATTGGAATAACGAAGAATACCAGAAGTTGAGCGAAAAGGGAAAGAAAGCCAGGGCATCAGCCAAGGGTGGCTCTCTTCATACAGCAGGAGCTGTTAGTTGTATTACTATGGAGCAAAAAATAGAGTGTAACTTTTACAGGTTTAATTGTTTGTTTCTATTTTTAGTTTTTATTTTTTGAAGATTAATAATTTTATCATATGCAGGAAAAAACATTGGGTAGGAATGTATCTTTTCATGTGGTATTCAAGGAGACCCATGTAAAGAGGAAAAAGAACCCAACAGATGAAGATGTCTAAGTTGAGCCTCGTGGAAAAGCTACCCATTAAGAATCATATTTTGTATTTATGAATTTTTTTCTCAAAGTTGACATTATTCAAGTATGATTAGTTTAATATTTTTTTACTATTAATTTTAACTTTACTTTGAATATAGGATAAATATATGCAGTTCATTATTGAGTATCGTAGTACTTAGTCTCTTAAAAGTTAGCATGAAACAATACCTGAAGATGTAGAGGAGGAGTACTGGAAACAAACTGTGGGTTCTCTTATTAGAGGTGCATACTACGCCTACCACAGGAAATGCTTTAGTGAGAATATTAGGTCTTCGTCTGATGGTTCATCCTTTTTATCATCGGTTGATAGAGAAACCATTGATTTGCTAAAAATTATGGTTTCTCAACTCACGAAAGAGCTTGTTGCACAGACTGAGAGGGAAAAGAAGGAGTAGGAAACAACAACACAAATGAGGATGATACAGGAGCAGATCAACTCTTTTCTTCAATCTGCATGGATTCTGTCTCCTTGTCTTGGTGATGCAGCTCGGGCTGCAAAAAGCCTAATCCTATTGGATAATTATTACACCGCAGAAGAGGAATCAGATCCTATGAGTGAGGCTAAGAATGAGGATGTGGATGATGTGTCGTAGTTTTTAGTCTTTTGTATGTTTTGTAGTTTGGATTTGGAACACTGATAAATTTTGTAAATAATTTGATTTTTAATATTTGTATTTTTATGGTGGTTGATTATATATTAAATGTTTATTGGTGGGCTGTATTGTATAGAAGTTTTGATGGAATGTATCATAGATATATGCTATTATTTATTTTACAAAATTACCAGAAAAACCAATGACATGTAGCCGCTTTTCTGAAAAATTTTCAAAAAACTGACCACATATGGTTGCTTTTCTGGAAAAAATTTTAAAAAGTGACCACATGTGGTCACTATTCCGGAAAATTTTAGAAAGAAAGGGACCACTTCCAAAAAAGCAACCACATGTTCTCGCTATTCTGAAATTTTTTGTAAAAACTGACTACATGTGCTCGCTTTACTATAATTAATTAAAAATAATTTTACTAAATAAATTATTAAATAAAAAACCATCCACTTGTGATCTCTTTTTTTAAAAAAGTATTTTTATTAAATTTATAAAAGCGATCAGTAGTGTTCGATTTTGTTTAAAAATAAAAACTAATTTTTTTATAATAATATTGAATTATATATATATATATATATAAATGTATGTATATATTTATATATTTTAAAAAAAAGACCACATGTGGTCGGTATTAAAAAAACTACCACTCTTTTTCCAACCACACCTTGTGGTCGCTTTTGTGGTTGCAAAATTGGAAAAGAGACCACATGTGGTCCATTTTTGAGGTCACTTTTCCTGTTTTTTAGTAGTGTGGGTAAATTTAAATAAGATAAAACTTTCAAAAACCAAATACATCCCTTCAATTTACATATAGCTAAATTAGTTTTATGTCTCGATATCATCACATAAACTTCGAGAATTAAAAAAGGATACCAAAAGATGGATAAATAAAAAGAAGAAAAATATTAGAATTGTTTTTATTATGAATTTGAAGATTCACTCAAGAAAATAAAACAAACACATAATTAAAACAAAATAATAAAATAGACTTGTAAAATTTACAAATTTTCTTTAAAAAACTGGCTAAACATGTACTTCATCGTACTTTAGGTCTAAATTTACTCTATGTCATATTTACGGGTCAAATTTACTCTTATTGTTAAGAAATTTTTCACATGTACCCTTCTTTTAATAGAAAAACTGAAATCAACGTTAAATGCTTTAACCTGCTCAATCCGACCCACAAAAAATATATAAATAAATATAACTCTCCCTTAGTTCTATTGGTCAAATTTTTTCTGATAAACAAATATGTTTCTCTTTCAACGTGCAGCATTGGTAGGTTGTTTATAAATGAATAAAAAATAAAAATAGAACGGGCTAATGTAGAAGCATGGAACTAGAGAAAATGACTATTACAAACTCTAGTCCTATTTTAGTTATGTTCAAATTTCAAAATATGATATGCAATTCTATGTGCATCTAGATTCTAGAATCAGTGGATAAATTTTTTTAGCAAAGGACATGATGAAAAATTTACGTAGATCTAAATTATATATAAATACATAATAATGAGGAGATGTCATGATTGATACATAAAGAGACATCTTAACTCAATCATCTATAAGAATATACAGTGGGCCTAATCTGTTGCATTTTGACCACTAAGTGTCATTTTTCATTAGTTCTGAACTAATGTAAATCCATGAACTAAAGAAGGGGTATATTTGTGTAATGAACCTCTAGGTTATTTTTTTATTTTGGCTCATTTTCATCATTTAGAGCTTTCCTATAGATGTCTCAATTTATTTTTGACTTGTTGAAACTGACAGTTCGATTATCGGACAGTCTATTTGGTTGTTAGAGCCAATTTCCTAATTTGAAGTCTACACTTGTTCAATTGGATATAAACTAAAAACTTTAGCCAAATAACCTCGTATGCCAACTTTAACTATTTCAAAAGCTTTGGAATGTCAATTTTAAGCTAGGCGGACCTTTAGTCTGAGTCCCGAGGCTCCTGGACTCATTTTGTGCTATTGGTCAAAAGTTCAAAAAAATGACACATGGGTGTGGAATCCACTTTTAATCAAAATAGCCTCGGTTGAAAATTTTAACTGCGTCATTGAGTTTAGAGTGTTTAATTTGATAAGGTAGCTTAGTTCATTTGCGTATAGGATATTTTGGATGAATCTTAAGGGGATAGCACAGACTTGAACAAATTTTAAGTCTCAGTCGCCGTCAGTGTTTGTGCATCGCTTAAGCGACCTGCAAGTCACTTAAGTGATCTATCAAGGCTCAACAGTTATCGCTTAAGAGATGCCTTTGACACTTAAGCGATAATCACTTAAGCAACCAAAGTTGGCGTATGCAAAACCATTGTCGCTTTTGTATGATGAGGTTGTTAGTGTCACGAATGTGACACCTACTCGTGTAAGAGGTGTCTCTTAAGAAATTCGGTGTCTTCTTAAGTAACACCTGGAAACTTGGTAGGGGTATAAAAAACCCACTTAGCCCGCTTTTCCTCATTTCATCGATTCTCTAGAATATTGAACTCTAACAAATAGAAAAACTTGGGAGAATTATTTGTAGATGATTTGGAGCTTAAGTCAAGTTAATTTATGTGTTTTTTCTTTGAATTTGTGGTAAGCTTCCATTAATTTCTTGATAGCATCCTTCATTTTTTTCTAAAATCTATAAAAGCTTGGTTACTTGATTTTAGCACCATTAGATCTCAGAATTTACCCATTTTTAGGGTAATATTCCTTAAGTTGGGTAAATATATTGACAACAATCGCCTTGCACTAAATGGAAGTGTAAGTTGAGCGTTATTATGCACCCTCCAGGTTTATAATGGTCTACATTAAGTTATTTATTTTTTTTACACTTATTCGCTTATGGGGGCCAAGTTAGTAGTTATAATCGAGTGATCTTTACATTATTATTCCAAATTTAAATTTTTATTTACTAAAACAGTGTTGGTGCTTATTTCCATGTTTGGCCTTTTATCTTGACTTAGCTTATTTATCTTACATTTTATCATATTTATATCATGATTTAGCTTAGCCAACCGATGATGCCTACTGATTACCAGTGGTTTTGGTAATCCTACTACACTTTTCTACCTTTTTGGTGCAGTTTCAAGTACTAGTAGCCATATATGACGTGACAATCATGCTGAGTTGGATTTTTGAGATAGGGTAAGCTCTTGAAGTCGGAGTTGTTGCTTTTTTCTTCTATTATCTATGTACAGTATTTTTTTTCAAGACAGATTGTATCTGACTATTTTAGAACTTATGGTTTATTTGTAAGAGCTCTTGTTCTGACACTACTAGGTCATGGGATGGTTGCTTATACTTTGTTTATCTTTTAGACTATATTTATTAACTTGTTATTATTACCTCAAATTAACCCATTGCTTATAACTTTAGGCTATAAAGTAGGTACCACTAGGACTCATAAATTGGATCAAGACAAATTGATATCATAGCTAGGTTCACTAGTGTTGTTGGTAAAAGAGAAAGTATCTAGTAGAGTCCCGTGGATCGGAATGATGGCGTTCTTTTCTTATCTACAAGAGGCTATAGGACATTCTTAGGAGTTTTTCACTTTTTCACTCATCTCGTGCTAAGAGTTTGTGTTTGTTTCTAAATAATTCCTTTGATTTCACTCTTCATAGATAGCTAGGACATGTCCTACTACTAATGAGGATCCCTACACCGAGCCTAGGAATCTTGTTGCCATTTGTGGATGACTCAGTCGTCAGTTTAGAGATGTGTCCCCAGTAAGGGGTCCAAATAAAGGCCTTTCACCAAACCCTATTCCTACTCCTAAGCTATAGATTCTTTCACCCTATCCAGCAGTGGCCCAAAGACCAGTCTAGGCTCCATCGAGGTTTATTTCTTCTTCAGTGCTCAGGGATGCATTGGATCAAATTTTGGGATTAGTTGAAGGTGCATTGTCTGATGGTGAACAGTCTATAGATCAGAGTGGTACTGAGGTAGAGGTGCAGCATACAGCTGTGGCTCCAGAGTTGAGGTCCCTCCTTCATCGGTGGTTGCTCAATCACTAGTTCCCAGCCTGCTATGTTTGTTGAGGAGCAAAAGATGTTGACTAGATTCTTGAGATTTAATCCGCCCGGCTATTTTGGTACATCGGGCGAGGTTGTATATAAGTTTCTAATTGCTTATGAGATAGGATATGTAGTTTGGTCCTAGTTGAGACTCGTGGTAAGGATTACACTACTTTTTAGTTGGACTTGGAATCTCAACATTGGTGGAGAGGTCATCTTAATTCTAGGCCAGCTGGATCACTTTAATTAATATGGACTCAGTTTTTTGGGGATTTCTTAGAGAACTATATGGCTTACAGTCTTAGGGATAGTTTGAGTGATCAATTCACAAGGTTGGAGTAGGGCTCCATGACTGTTATGGAGTATGAGGCTCGATTTAATGGGTTGGCTAGGCATGCTACTTTTATTCTAACTACTAAGTATGAGAGGGTTCATTGATTTGTTCAGGGATTAAGGCTTCCTCTTCACATAGCTACATAGATTGTTGTTGTTGTAGGTGGATCTTTTGCTAAAGTTTCTGATCGTGCTCTGATTATAAAGAAGATACATCATTAGGCCTAAGGAGACAGTGATAAAAGGTCACGGTATCTGGGTAGTTTTAGTGGGAGCCATAGGGGCTCACAATTTAGAGGTAATGGTTCTCAGGGTAGGTACCCTCTGCATTAGCCATATCAACATTAGGATCAGTCTAGTAGGCCCCTGGAGGACACATATTAGATTATCAATGAAGACTTGTCTAGTTTTAGTGATCATCTTAGCTAGGGTAGTAGTTTGTCTTCAAGGCATTCATCTTCTTGTTATTCTAGTCATGGTCGTTATTTCAAGTCAGATAGATCTTCTATCTTTGGTACATCTGGGCAAGTTATGTTTGTAGAGCTTTTGGTCATTTTTTAAGAGAGTGCCTTATTATGCAGCAATAGCTCCTTCAGATCAGAGTATTCCACCTATTAAGGTTGTTCATCCCCCAGCTAAAGGTGGTATAATGGTTGTAGAGGTGGTCCTTAGGGTGACCGTGAAGGCTCTTAGACTAATAGGATAGGATATCGGTCAAGAGCCTTGCTATGTAGTGGGCGTGGTCTGTTCTATGCAGTACCTGTTAGATCCGAGGTTGAGTCTTCGGATACTGTTATCATAGGTTTGATCTTGGTGTGCCATTAGTCAAATTTTGCTTTATTTGATCTAGGATCCATTTTCTTATGTGTTTGCTTATTATGCCCTGCGGTTAGAGTTATCTTGGAATTTATTGTCTGTGCCATTATGTATATCTAATCTCCCGGGTGATTCTATAGTACTGGATTGGGTTTTCTGATCATGTGTTGTGACAGTTAGAGATTTTGATACTTATGCTGATCCTATTATATTATATATGGTATATTTTGATGTGATTATGGGCATGGACTCATTATCTCACTATCATACGATCCTAGATTGTTTTGCTAAGACTGTTACCTTTTCCATTCCCGACATACCCTGAGTGGTGTGGCAGGGAGCAGTTAGCTATGAGCCGATGGGGATTATTCTTATGTTCAGTCTAGGAGACTTATTTTGAGGAGTTGGTAACCTTATCTCTCTTATATTCATGATGTTAGTGTGGAGAGTTTGTTTCCTAACTTTGTTCATATAGTTTGTGAGTTTTTTGATGTTTTCCCTACCAATCTACCTGGTATTTGATGTCTCCCAAATTAAAACTCCAAGAAAGTATAACGCGGTCACTGTCAAATATAGAACTCAACAAAGGTTGGGGTCGAACCCTCAGAGAATAGGACAAATTCGTGTCACAAACTTATCGATATAGTTAGAAATGTGCAGAAATTAAATGGGGGGATTTTGTACGAACAGTATTAGTAGTAACCAATCTTGAAAAGTAACTTGGGGGATTTTGTATGAACAATAGTATTAGTGAAAAATCTTAAAAACTTTAGGTTGAAATCAATATGAGACGAAACTAGGACTGTGTTCCACATGACTTCCTAACTCCGTAAACTTATCGTGATCGTCATACTATCATGGTGCTTTGCATGTGGAATCTAAAAATTTAGGTATCACCAGCCGTTTCTCGTGCATTTCACTTATCTCCTCTCGGTTTCAGAGTGTTGCATTACTAACCCTTGTTCTGGATCCCAGATTAACAATCTCTTCCTAGTCTCAAGTTAATTGGATAAAGGTTGGTAGCTTCAAATTATTGTTGTGATCCTTTTTTCTAATTTCAACCTCTCTCTTGAGTTAGTATCAAATATAGGCGGCATCTTAGTGTCTGCAATTGGTAAGAAAACAATCAATATGAAAAAACCCACAATACATGCAAGAACACCAGTCAAGATAGACTTTCCACTTTTGTTTTTTTGTTATTCCATCAGGGTTCCCACAACCCTAGTCAAGAGGTTTAGTCTCTCCTGTTTGCAAGAACACCCAGATAATTTCCGATGGAAAACATATGAATAATCAAATGATAAATTAAGAATAGAAACCATAATCTCAGATTAATCTCAAACCATAAAAGTTAAGAACAAGAATTCAAAAAACAAAAATGTATCTTAGAACTAAAAAGCAGGTAAACGTATTTAAGAGTGCGTAAAATAATAATAATAATATATCAATGGGTTATTTATAGTTACATCAGAAAACATAAAAGTTCTAATCAGAACAAAATAGGAAAACAAAGTTGGCACCTACCTACAGACCAAATTATGGGTCGTAGGTACTCCCTATGGATCGTAAGTAGGTTCGTAGGTCTCAGAAGCAATCAACAGGCTTTAGATGATGTACTTATGAGGAAACTTACGATGAGCGTTAAGCCTTTGTAGGTCTCAAAACATTTTGGCCATCTTCAGAACTTTCAAAACTTTGTTTATGATATTTGCGATGCAACTTATGAGCGGCATAAGTGAGACATACGGCCCATAAGTGGGTCCGTAAGTGAGAATCTACAACTTTTATCATCTTTTTCTTCTCTTCTGCTCCATAACCTGTTTTCCTACTAAACAAACACAAAACATATCACATTTAACAAAAGGGACCCAAGTACTTGCATAGTTTCTAATTTTAAGCATCGAAAGTGCCATGAAATCTTTGAACATTAGCTCCCTCAACATAGAATGTTTGCATGTCCTCAAGAAAATAACATATAACAAAGACACTACGATGTTTAACTAGAAGAAACCTAAGGTATCTACAATAGTCAACTTCAATTTTAGCTCATATACTCTTACTTCCTCCAATTTCCAGTTTTCAAAACCACTGTGTGGATCTATGAATCACAAAAGTAAGAAACAAAGGAATCTAGTAATGGCATTATATTAGCAACAAACAAGAAAGCATATATGAAAATTACACTACCCGAACAGATAAGCAGTTAATAACACAACCCATGTACCCTCAAAGAAAAAAGGCCCAACTCTCACAGTATCATCATGTATGTTAATGCAAGGGGACTATGTCATGACCTGAAACATGGCCTGGTCGTAACAGGTATCTCAAGTCCAATAACGATCAAAGAACAACCCCTGCACCTAACCAATAGAAAACAATACCCCCAACACCATACAAATTTTGAACATATAACAAGGTAGCATAAAATAAGCTCAGAGAATTTAAGTCATGTCTATAATCTGATAACCAGTAACCAACCATCATCACCCAACTCCACAATAATCCACAAAGCCTTCCAATAAAACCAAAATCAATAAAGTATCGAGATATACCCCTGGCCCTAATAATGACAATGACAATGTTAATGATAATGTAAACTGTCAGTTCTAATCTATGAAAAGAAACTGATGAAATATCTAAGTCTTTCAGATATTGAATGTTTACTACTTCACCACCAACGACTGACGAACTGTGCTAATCCATTTAACTCTGTGCATGAAAAGCATAAGTATCTCTGGTTCCTGCATTGGATGGGGATACAACGTCTAGAGACGGTTAGTAGGTTGAGCACTAGCATGTAACTCAAGGACAGGGGATAAATTAACGCTAAGTCAAACCCAATTTAAAACCATTAGAAAATCATCATAGACATACATAAATAATATAAAGGTAAAGGGAAAAAGGTTTAGCATGCACTTTAAAGCCTTAGCCTAGGTCGTGTAGCTCAACCGACATAATTTAAGAAGGTACCCACGGGATATATAGGTCTAGGCCTTCCCTAGATGAAAAGGCCCCAGTGCATGTAGCCACACGAACTAGAGGATATACATATGCACCATGGGGGACTCAAACCTCCTAGCAAAACAAGGTGACCTAAGCACCCAATTTTGTAATATAATGTTTGGGACTCAAACCACCCAATCATATAATAATAATAAGTGGGACTCAAACTACCCGGTTTTTTAGACCCTCTGCATTGGCAGTTGCAGTTTTCAGTATTGGTCCCTCGGGACCTCCACATTCACGACTTAGCTACACAACCCTCATTAAAGCCTAATTAAATTATTTATCACATATTTCCATTCATTGAAAAATAATACACATTAGGCATACACCGTTGGTATCGTTATACCAACTATACTTGCAAGGTAACATCAACATGCCAAACCAATTATCTTCACTTAGGGAATTTACAATCCTCTTGGTACAATTATATATTATCTTGGGGAGCTACATAACCCCAAAAAGTTTAATTCAAAATCATTATACTTCATTGAATTTTCACATTATGCAAAAGTTCAAGAGTAGTTCAATGTACATACACAAAACCAATTTCACAATATGGGATTGAGATAATTACCAATACAATTATCAATATTCATAAAATTTGAGGAAATCACAATCCCCTAGCTTATTCACCATACCAATGCATCAAATTAGTTTCAAAACGACCATTTAAAATATAACCAGCGCATATACAAACATGAAACATTACATAAATAGTAATTACTCAACGCCCTCAACCCATGTTTAAAAACCAATATTAAAACCATGTGAATAATACTTTAAAACACATACTTTTAACAAAGTAACAATTGGAAAAGAGTAACATGCCTAAAAATTTGTCAATTATGGAGAAGAAATATTGAATTTACCCCTAGATGCTCAACCTTGACAAAACCCTAGCTTGCTTTTCTTGAGGAATTTGAGAGAGTAAAGAGGGTTCTTGATTTGTTAAAGTGATAAAATAATGCCCTAAATTTGTCTTATGGATGTGGGGTCTAAGTGGTTAAAGAGGAAAATATCTAAAGCGCCCTCCACTTAAAACAGAAAAATTATTCCCCAATGACTACGAGTCATATGGAGACTCATAAAACACATTACAACTCGTTACCACGAGTCGTAGACAAGACAGTTTCATTAAACACACATCCTGTTGACCCTACGAGTTCCATAATATGACTCGTTGGGTCCTAGTTGTCACCAAGATAGCAACCCTTGGAACATACACTGGTTTGACAATAGTTGGAACGTCATGACTCGCAGTA
Source organism: Capsicum annuum (assembly GCF_002878395.1). Lineage (NCBI taxonomy): Eukaryota > Viridiplantae > Streptophyta > Magnoliopsida > Solanales > Solanaceae > Capsicum > Capsicum annuum. The sequence goes on along the minus strand of NW_025838924.1, from coordinate 153,762 downwards.
AGTCCATGTGACTAGTTGGGAGTAACTCATACTCAGAATAGAAAACATAGATATACACACTGGTTGGGCTACGATTTAGGTCTTTAAGGCTCTCAACGACACCCTACAACTCATAGGGTGAGTCGTAATGTGGACAGTGAAGATAAATTTCCAGAATTTTCGAAGGCCAAAAATCTTGGGTGTTATATTCTCCCTCCCTTAGGACCATTCGTCCTTGAATGATTAGACAAGGGATTGATTAGCACGATTTAACTCAGAACACAACCACACTTATCTTTAAAGAAGACAAAAGCAAAGATATCAAGGAAATCACAATTCCCTTTAAGAAAGTTAGAAAACAAAGAAGTTATAGAGTACACATACCTCTCGCACGATTATCCGAAGCAGGAAACAAGAATGGGTACTTGGACTTCATATCATCCTTGGCTTCTCAAGTAGCTTTTTCACATCTTATTTTCTCCCTTGAACCTTTACTGAAGCCACATCATTTGCTCGCAACCGGAGAACTTGCCGATCCAAAATCTCAACTGGGACTTCCTCATAGGAAAAGGAATCCAAGACATCCACACAAAGACTAAGGAAGGATCACCTACGCACTTTATCAACATCAACACATAGAAGACCATATGAACAGAGCCCAAAATCGAAGGCCATTCCAACTCATAAGGCACATTTCCTACTCTTCTTAAAATATGATATAGACCAATATAACAGGGACTGAGCATCCCCTTCTTTCCAAACTGCATCACTCCCTTCATGGGATAAACCTTCAAGAATAGTAAATCATCTACGTCAAACTCCAATTCTATTTTCCTTTCTTCCATTTAGGACTTTTAGCAACTTCGGGCAGTTTTAAGCCTATCCCAAATCACCTTCACCTTTTCCATAACTTGGTGAACCAAGTCGGGACCATACAACCTATTCTCTCTAACCTCAAACCACATAATAGAAGACCTATTTCTTCTATGATATAAAACCACAAATAGATCCATCCTAATACTCGAGTGATAGCTATTATTATATGCAAACTCAATGAGAGGAAAATGGTCAACCAAATTGCCACCAAAATTGATCATATTAGATCACACCATATCTTCCAAAGTCTGTATTATCCTATCCACTTGTCCATCTATCTGCTGGTGAAAGATGGTTCTAAGGTTCACCTTAGTCCCCAAACCTCTCTAAAAAGAATGCCAAAAGTGAGATGAGAACTGAGTACCTCGATCAGATATGAAGGAAAATGGAGAACCATGCAACTTCACGATCTTCTCAATAAAAAGCTTAGTGTAATCCTCTGCCGAATAATTAGTCCTCACTAGAAAGAAGTGAGCGGACTTAGTTATCCTATCCACGATGACCCAAATGGAACCAAACTGATGACGGGCCATGGAAGATAAGTAAAAAAAATCCATATTAATCACTTCCCTTTCCATACGGGCAACTCAATCTCTTGAGATAAACTACCCTTAAGTTTTCAACCTTCACTTGCCAACAAACCAAACACTTAGCCACAAAATTGGTCACATCCCTCTTTAAGTTATTCCACTAATAAATTCTTTTAGGTCATGATACATCTTTGTGGAACTAGGATGAATAGTATACCTCAACTCATGAGCTTCACCCAAAATCCTTTCTCTTAGACTATCAATATCTGGAAAACATAACTTGCCTTGGTACCTCAAGATTCTATCACTACCAATATCAAAAGCCATCACCTTCTAGTGACCCACAACATCCTTAATCTGTATTAAGATAGGATCAAAAACTAATTTTTTCTTTACCTCCTCACCAAGAGATAACTTTTCCACCTCTTTAAGAATTACACCACCATCCTCAGAGTCCAGGAGATAAACTCCAAGATTACCTAGATGGTAAATATCCTTCACAATCCTCGCTTCCCATGGCTAACCTGCTAAGAGCAAAAACAACTACATTAGCTTTATCTAGATGATAATGGAGACTCATGTCATATTCTTTGAGCATCTCAAGCTATCTTCTTTGCTTGAGATTAAACTCATTTTGACTGAACACATATTGTAAACTCTTATGGTCTGAGAAGATGTCAACGTAGATTCCATACAAATAGTGTCGCCAAATCTTCAAAGCAAAGACCACGACCAATACCTCCAAATCATGCGTCTGATAGTTCTTCTCATGTATCTTTAACTGCTTAGAAGCATATGTAACCACCTTATCATGTTGTAGCAATACACAACCCAGTCCCACCTAGGATGCATCACAATAAAGAATAAAACCATCAGTACCCTTAGGTAGAGTCAAACCAAAATAAAATTTAACTTATCCTTCAACTTCTCAAAACTACCCTTAAAATCATAAGACCACAAGAACTTCACTTTCTTCTGAGTCAACTTAGTCAATGGGGCAGCAATAGAAGAGAAGCTCTCCACAAACCTCATATAATAGCTGGCTAAACCAAGAAGCTTCAAACAATGGTTAGATTTGTGGGTCAAGGCAACTTCTTAACCACCACAAATTTTTATGGATCCACCATGATCATTTCACTAGAAACAACATGACCCAAATAGGTCACACCATTTGACCAGAACTCATATTTAGAGAACTTTGCATATAACTGCTGATCTTTTAAGGTTTGCAACACAAGGTGGAGATGATCAGCATGATCTGCCTCACTCTTAGAATAGACCAAAATATGATCAATAAACACAATTACAAACAAATCCAAGAACAGACGGAATACCCGGTTTATAAGATCCATAAATGTTGTTGGGGCATTAGGAAAACTAAAGGACATCACCAAAAACTCAAAATGACCATATTAGGTTTGGAAAGCAGTCTTAAGGATTTCCACTTTCCTAATCTTCAACTAATGGTAACCCGACCAAAGATCAAACTTGGAGAAGTACTTATCACCCAGAAGCTGATCAAAGAGATCATCAATCCTAGGAAGCTGATACTTATTCTTCACAGACACCATATTTAACTGGAGGTAATCTATACAATCTAAAGTGACCCATCTTTTTTATGCACAAAAAGCATGGGAGCACCCCATGGAGAGACAGTAGGGTGAATAAAAACCTTATATAAAAGATTTTTTAGCTGTTTTTTGAGTTCTTTAAACTTAGTCGGAGCTATTCTATTGGGAGAGATAGAAATAGGATGAGTGTCTGAAAGAAGATCAACCCCAAAATCGATTTCCCTATCGAGATGAATACCAAGAAGATTATTAGGGAACACCTTGGGAAATTTATAGACCACAGGGATAGACTACAAAGAAGGACCTTAAGATCTAGAATCCTTAGCATGCACTAGATGGTAAAGGCACCCCTTGGAAATTAAATTTTTAGCTTTAAAATAAGAAATGAACCTTTTCTTAGGACCAAGGGAACTACCTTTCCATTCAATCACCTTCTCATTAGGGAAGTGGAAACTAACCCTTCGAGTCTGATAATCAAGAGACACATAACATGAATGCAACCAATTTATCCCCAAAATTACATCAAAATCTAGCATGTCCAACTATCAGATCCCCCAAGTTCTCCCTACCAGAAACCGGCAGCACATGACCATTATAAATACTTTTAGACATAATAGAGTCACCCACTGGGGTAGACATATAAAAGGCATCCAAAATACACCTAGGATCAAAACCAAAATAAATAGCCACATAAGAGGTTATATAAGAGAGGGTATACTCGAGATCAAATAGATAATATACATTATAAGGGAAAATTTAGAGTATACCAATAACAACATCGGGGGATGATTCATAATCTTGCTAGGTGGAAAAAGCATACACACAGTTCTCACCAGTGCCAAAGCCAAAAGCAAAAGTAATACCCTTTGATGTAGGAGCTGATGAAGTAGCATATGGATCACATTTGCCCTAAAAGTAACCCTAGAAGGACAATCTCTTTGTATATAACCAATCAAAGCATATTTAAAACACTTGTTCCTCCCTTCTTCACAAACACCACAATACACCTGATCATAAAATCTACAATAACGATTTAATGGAGCTAACTAAGCCCTACTAGCCTGAGGTTGGGCATCCTGTGCCTTGGGACCAACATTATTCTAAAAATAACGATCACCCGATGACTTCAGATAAGAAGCCCTAGCCGTAGAGTAGGAACCAGAATTATGCCACTTTTTCTTAGTCTATTTTTCACCATCTCTACCATTCTTTTGTCAACCTCCACTCTGATCCAAATATGAAACATCTTATTTTTTCTTTCACTCATCTCTGCTTGCTTTTTATTTTCCTCTTCCACTTGTTTTAAATATACCATAAGTCTAGATATGTCTATATCCTTGCTCAACAAAGCGGCCATGCTTTCTAAGATCAAATAATGGGACAAACTGAATGCAAACTTCCTCTTTCTAGCCCTTATGCTAGACACTAGTTCTAGAGAATATCATGACAGCTGATGAAACTTCAAAGCATACTTCTTTACTATCATTTTACCTTGCTTAAAATTCATGAATTCCTTAGCCTTCATCCCCCTCAACTCCTGAGAAAATAAGCTATCAATAAAAGCACTGAAGAATTTATCCCACAAAGCAAACTCAGCATAATTACCCCTAGACTGATCCTATTTCTCATACCACTGATACACTACATCCTTCAATTGATAAGCAACAAACTCCACATCCTCTACATCAGTAGCATATATCATATGGAAAATGTTTTCCATCTCATTAATAAAATTTTGAGGATCTTTCTCAGCTTTAGAACTAGTGAAAGTCAGAAGACTCAACCTTATAAATTGGCCAACTCTAGTGACCTCAGAAGATGGAGCAATAGAAATAACTCGCTCAGTCTATGAGGCCACCAACTTGGTAAGCAAATGGATAAACTGGAGAAACTCAGCACTAGACACACAAGCCTGAGGTGTTTGAGGAGGTTTAGAGGGAACCTATGGAACTCCACTAGGGAAATCAGAAGCAGCGACCTTAGACCGGGTCTAAAAACTTGAGTAGGATGAGCTCTATCTACATAGTCCTTAGACGGGACAACAGAGCTTCCATGAGCATTAGATATTCTGGGAGGCAAGAGCTGAAAGAGAACAAACAGAAATTAGAGAAGATTTTAAGATCTTAGACTCTATAGCACAAAATAGAACAATTAGAAAGGGAAATATTCCTAAATACCTCATAGCCTCTCCCTTATAAGTGAGGCATGCTACACACCCATAAAATAAAATCTATTTGACATGCATTGTGGACACCCAATGACACAAAATCCAAAGCATATTATGAAAATTGATTAAACTTTAAGGCATAATATTTTACTATCATCTTGCCTTGATTCAAACTCATGAATTCCTTAGCCTTTGCCTCTCTCAACTCTTAAGGAAAAAAACAATCAATAAAAGTAGTAGAGAATACATCCCACAAAGAAGACTCAACATTATCACCCTTAGAATGATCTCATTCCTCATAACACTGATACACTATATCGTTCAATTAATAAATAGTGAACTGTACACCCTCTATATTAGCAGCATGCATCATATGGAAAATTCTTTCTATCTTATCAATGAAATTTTGAGGGTCTTCCTCAACATTAGAACTAGTGAAATTTGGAAGACTCAACCTCATAAATTGGCCAACTCTAGTAACCTCAGAAGCTAGATAACAGAATCAACACTCATAGTATGAGAGGCCACCAACTAGGTAAGAAAATAGATCGACTGGCCTAAGGTGTTTGAGGAAGGATAAGGGGAATTGGTGGAAATCCACTAGGGAAATCAAAAGCAACAGCCCTAGACAGGGTCTAAACTCTTAGAGTAAGATGAGATCCATCCACATTATCCTTAGAAGAGATAACAAAGTTTTCACGAGCATCAGATCTTCTAGGAGGGATAATCTAAAAAGCAAACAAACAAAAATTAGAGGATATTTCAAGAACTTAGACTCTATAGCCTAAAATAGAAATATAAGAAAGGAAAACATTCCTAAATAACTCATAGCCTTTCCCTTGTAACTGAGGCATACTACACACCCATAAAAGAGAATCTACTTGACATGATTTGTAGACAGCCAATGACACCAAACCTGGATCTGATATCAACTTTTTCATGACCCAAACTAGGTCCTGGCCATGACGGTATCTCAAGTGCAACAAGGACCGAACACCACCCCTATACCTAACCAGTAGTACATAATACCACCAATGTAAAATTAATTTTGAACATATAAGAAAATAGCATAAGATAAGCTTAGAGAATTTAAGTCATGTCTATAATCGGATACGATAACCAACCAACATCACCCAAGTCCACAATAATCCACAAAGCCTTCTAACAAAACTGAAATTAATAAGCTGTCAGGACATGCCCTTGACCCTAACAATGACAATGACAATGATAATGATAATGTGGACTCTCAGTTATAATCTATGAATAGAAACTGATGAAATGTCCAAGCCTTTTGGAGAATAAAAGCGCACCACTTCACCACTAACAATTGATGAACTAATTCGATCCACCTAACTCTGTGCAGAAAAAGTAGAAGTATCTCTAGTGTCTGTATCGTGTGGGGATAAAACATCCAGAGATAGTTAGTAGGTTGAGCAATAACATGTAACTCAACGATAGGGGATAAAATAAAGTCAATTCAAACCTAATTCAAAACCATGTGAACATCGTCATTTACACACATAAATAATATGTCGAAAAAAAGAATAAGGCGTAGTATGCACTTTAAAACTTTAGCCTAGATCGTGTAGCTCAACCATCATAATTTAAGAAGGCACTCATGAGATATATTGGGCCATCTCTTCCCTAGATGGAAGGGTCACAGTAGGTGTAGTTGCATGAACCAGACAATGTACATATAGGGGACTCAAACCTCCTAGCATACCAAGATGACCTAAGAATCCGATCATGTTATAAAAAGTGTGAGACCCAAAACACCCAATCATACAATAATAATAAAGGGGACTCGAACCACTCGATCATTTAGACACCCTTGTGTCAGAAGCCATGGTTTCCAATATTGTCCCTCGGGATCACTACTTTAGCGACTTAGATACATAACTCTCAGTAAATCCAAATTAAATTATTTACCATACATTCTCATTAATTAAACTATAATACACATTTAGGCATACACTATTGGTATTGTTATACCAACTACATGTTCAAGGTAACATCAACATATCAAACCAATTATCTTCACCTAGGGAATTCACAACCCCCTTGGTTTAATTATACATTAGCTTGGGGAATAATACAACCATATAAGGTTAAATTCAATATTATTATACTTCATTGACTTTTCACATTATACAAAAGTTCATGAGTAGTTCAATGTGCATACTTTTCATATTCAAAACCAATTTCACATTATAGGGTTCAGGTCATTACTAATTCAATTGTCAATATTAACAAAATTTAGGGAAATCACAATTCCCTAGTTTATTAACCATACCCATGCAACAAATTGGTTTCAAAACCACCATTTAAAATATAACCAACTCATATACACACATGAAATATCACATAAATAATAATCACTCAAAACCCTCAATCCATGTTTAAAAAGCAACATCAAAACCATATGAATAATACTTGAATACACGCGCTTTTAAAAAAAGTAACCATTGTAAAAGAGTAAAATACCTCAAAGATTGTCAATTATGGAGAAGAAACCTTGAATTAACCCCTAGAAGCTTAACCTTGAGAAAACCCTAGCTTGCTTTACTTGAAGGAATTTGGGAGAGTAAAAAGGGTTATTGATTTGTTAAAGTGTTAAGATAATGCCCCAATAGTGTCTTATGGACATATGGTCAAAGTGGTTAAAGAGGGAAATTTCCAAAGTTCCCTCAACTTAAAAATAAAAATTATTGCCAGTGACTACAGGTCACACGACGACTTGTAATGACATGTTATGACTCATTACCATGAGTCGTAGACCAGATTGTGTCATATGGTGCATATCCTGTTAACCCTACGACTTGCATCATATGACTCATTAGGGGAACCTATTACTCGTTGGGTTCTATTCTTCACCAGGACTACAACTCTTAGAACATACACTAGTTTGACTGTGGTAGGGACATCACAACTCATAGTGAGTCCACAGGACTCATTAGGAGCCACTCGTACTTAGAATGTATAACATAGCCACACACACTGGTTGTGATATTATTTGGGTTCTTATGATTCATAATGATACCTCAAGACTAGCAGCGTGAGTCATAATAAGGAAAGTGAGGATAAAATTTTAGAAATTTTCAAGGGCCAAAAATTTGGGGTGTTATAGACTATGTCAAGACATTCACTCGCACAAAGAAGTTCCAATCAACATGCATAGAATACCATAAGATTGCCCTTATTTTCTATACCTTAGTTTTACAAACAGTTGGATTAGGATCATTATAGGACTTTACTCATCTTGTAATGTAGGATTAGGGGTAGGTATGGTACATTTCGCATAAAGTGACTCACTCTGCTTGACACTACACTTACAATTTGGCTCCACTTCTCAACTATTTTTTTTATTTCATTCTATTTTTTTCTCTATTGGTTTTTCGTATTAGGTGTAGTTTTCTCTTTGCTATTAATTTATTCATTTTTTCTTTTTTTTTTAATTCCTATTTTTTTGTTTACCATACCTTACCTTATCTCCTTTTCTTTTACATTACACCTTTCTGCATATACTATTTTAACTATACACCACTATGATAGCCGCCTTCAACTTAGGAGATTTGTCTGAGTTGAGGTGTGAAGTGTCTAAGGAGGGACTAAGGCCAAAACAGGTTCATTATAATCAATTAGGAATGTAAAACAATGAAAAATAAGAAAATAGGTTAACGTAGGCTTGAATTAGGGATCAAGGGATACTTATTTATATTTGGGTGATTATTTAGGCTAAGAGTGGATTAAGTCAAAATCGACCTATGATCATGTCCTAACCAACTATCCTATACCCTAGGCAAGACTAATTGGGCAATCTCTAGATTAAATGCACAAAGGGAACTGGGTAAGTAACTCACACACACATGGTACATGGTTATATCAGAAACTACTACCTATCCAGTACATGCAATGCTAAGGTAATATTAATTGCCCCTAATCCTAATGCCATGACACAAGTCTCAATAGTCACACAGGTATTTACATCACATAGTTCACAAAAACATTTAGAGGGGTGTCATTTTTTCCAAACCACTTAGAAACACACAAAAAAATGTCAACTGCCGTTAGGTTCCTAATTTTTCTACTAATTAAACACAAATAACACATAACACATATATGAAACAAATGCAAAACAACCTAAATATGTTGGTTTTACTAGTTTAATGCAACCGACGGGAAGAAAAACATGATAAGAAAAAACCCTCGACTGAGGTATAACACCACCCCTAACTAAAGACTATGAAGTATCTACAGTGCATAACCACAATGTAAAACAAGGGATGAATACATACCTGGGATGATCTAGGCATCTAAAGTTGATTCACCCCCATCTGAGGTAGCTCGTGGCTCAATTAGAGAAGGTGGTGGTGGGGTACGACTAGAGGAGATGCCTATTGCTAGCTCAATATACCTCAGCTCATCAATAGAGCAGTGAGTAACTGACTCCTAAGTTTTTCTTTTTAGGGTCGTCTAACAATCCATAGTCGGATCCTATAATTCCTCCTGATCTTTCTTGGTCACAATAATTGCAGCCACATCATCTTTTATAAATAGGTCAAATACCACAGTAGAAGGTCAGGATAGTGGAGGTATAAAATATGTAATGACTAGAGGGACAACTAGAATATCGTTCTCAGCTAGTGATCGTACCTCTAAGCATAATGTAGCCATCTCCTCACGTAGGCTAGATAAGTCTGGTGCCCAGACCTTACGCATTTATGCACTCATCCCAGTCTCTAAACTATCAATATAGGAATAAAGCTCTCAAGTATACTCCTCTATAATAACCATTATTTTTCTCTTGAATTCATCCTCAAAATCCTGTAAGTGGTCCGAACCGGAGGTCAGATCTGTCTGAATAATATGGCTAACTAAGTCTCTGTCTGAGTAAGTTAGGAAGTCATCTTCTCCTTCCTCTCAACCACCAGCTTTAAAAATTCATGTAGCACAATAAAAAACTCAATTAATGTCGGTTGAGGAGGAAAAAAGCTAGCCTCAGTTCATGCTGAAGTAGAACTCGAGGCTCTTGCAAATATGCCTGTGGCCCTCTCATCGCCTATCTTAGTAGTGACCTCAACTCTCTGACTTCCCATGTTTATTTCAATTCTTACATATGGACTTTGAATAAGCTTGATCGAAATTGAAGTCCCCTCAAAATGGATCATGCCAGAAGTAGATGGTGGATGTGCTCTATGTGCAAGGATTTGGTTGGTGCATCCTTAATCAAATCAATATCGGCCATGTAATTCTCCCCAATCACCGATCCACCTCAACAATAGGTGGCACTCCAGCTGCATAATATAACTACTACAACAAACATGGAAAAAGAAAATTGGTGGTCTCACTAAATGCTCTCACATGGAGCTCAGCTCGGATCCACCTCGTGAAATCAATGTTATAACAAGCAATCAGGCTGGCAATCAAAGATGCTCTATCCCAAGTAAGTATGTTTTCCACAGATGTTGAACTCAATCTATGTCATACCACTGCCCACCATAACTTTGCTGAAAAGTGCAGCCACACCTTATTGATCTCTCCCTTTTCCTCAACCCATGGGGCATCAGTGCAAAACTCTCCTATTTGTGTTGCTATTCATCCATCCAAATCCACCCCAAGTTCTCTATGTTTTGCATCTTTATAGTGCACCTACTTGACCCTATCATCATATTATAATCAAACTCGATTGTCATTTTCGGACCTACATACTCTGACCCAAATAACACTCATCGAACAATCGCCTTAGAAATATCAACTTTCACTCCCTAACGAAAGTACTGGTCATCTGGGGCTCCTCAACTGCTCTACCCTTAGCTTGGGTCACCTGGTATATCATAGATGCATTCGATACACAGAACTCCCAAACAAGATCCGGGCAATATGAACTAGAAAGATGGGTCATCCACCCCAGTCCATATCTCTCAAAACTAGCTTGTAAATTTGGAGCTTTTGGTAACTTAGACAAATTTATATTCATGATTGACCCTACACTGTGATAAAACTATCTCTTTCATAAATGTTTTTAATCCCCTCCATACACCATCTTGGAGGAATATGAGCTATAGGTACTGTAGAGATATGTGTAGAGTGAAACTCCTATGCAGTAGTTGTAGGGTAAGAACCCTGAGTAGCAGTCTGATTAACTAAAGATTAAGATGAAAATATCTTCAATTACATTAGTACCCTCATCAGACTGGCATGTAGCTACGCCTGATACAGACTTACTCTCTGAACATGATGAATCATCGGACCCATTCTTGGCCTGGAAATCAGCTACATTCTCTTCTTTTTCAGAACCTGTGTTTGACTTAACCTCTTTCACTGAACCAACACCTAACTCATTCTTCCCTTCTCAAAATAAGGAGCATATGGTGGTGAAGTCAAGGATGCCCTTTTTTTAGGCTCCACCAGAAACACACATTACGTTGAAGTTTGTCCCTCAGCTTATGGTGCTTGTAGGGCCTATGGTGGTGTGGGCTAAGAGCCAAACTGCGCAACAACTGCTGCAGTTACAGCCTATATCTATAATCAGCCTTAGTTCTATCATAGGGCTAATAGTGTGCTATATAATCTCATATGATACTCCTCAAAGGAAGCACTCTATTCAGGACACTCATCTTACAGCCTGGACTGAACCCCCTACTTCTGTGAAACTTTTGGTTCCATAGTAGCTGAAAAATTAGTTGTTGGTGATTTAAACATAAGACACCCAAGGAAGGGTCTACCTACGAACCCTACCTATAGGCCATAAGTTAACTTATAGGAGTTATAGGTGCCATTGTAGGTACCAAACAAAGCCATGAAGCTTTAGGGTTTCAAGTCAGATACCTATAAGGTTACTTACGAGATGTGTAGGTACCACTTAAGAGGCTGGTAAGTATCCTCATAAGTCCTTTTTGAGAGAAATTTGACTTTTTCATCAAAAATTTCATCCCAAATAGGTATAAATAATTATTAGACCTATTTCGACCACTCCAACATGCAACAATTCAAGTTTAACTAGTATAAGCACATATATTTTGAGATTTTCTCTCATTAGTCAACTTTTAATTTCATTTATTATGTGATCCCATGTTTCCTAAATAGAAATCATTCCGTAAATTTAATTTTACCCATTTTAGGCTCCAAAATTTTCAAGAATCATGAGACTTACACAATTTTAGGTTATATGAAGCATTGTCTCAGGTTAAATAATAATGAACATGATTTCACTTAGTTATTATCTAGATTTAAAGAATCTTAGAAGTAAAAGTGGAACAATTTGGGTTTAGCCCTAATTTTATGCGTTTTGCACACAAGTGTGGTGAGAACAAGTGGGGATTGCCTTTTATAGTTCAGAAAGGAAGTTGGAAAGTTTAAAATTAAGTGGGAGTTTAAAATTTATAAAGAAGGGGGGCATTGGGGGGGTCCGTGTTTCGGGTTATAAGGAAGAGGTAGGGTCGTATTGGTCAGGTCACATGGGCCCAACCCAACTTTTGAGTATAAGCCCAACAACTTTTTGACCCATTTACGACCTGTACGTGCTACTTACAACCCATAAGTGGTACTTACATCCCATAATTGGGTTCATAAGTTGGTCCTACAAGTAGAATTTATTTAATTTTTATGTTCCCAACTTATGGGGTCATAGGTTATACTTACTACTCCTATGAGGGGGTTCGTAAGTACAACTTTAGAGAGACATAAATTCTTCTGACACCTACAACTTCAACTTACCAATTGTAAGTTAAACCTAGGACCCCTATAAGTAGGGTCATAGGTCCACTTATTTGGACTTGTCTGAATTATGTATTTTTTACCAGTTTCCAGGTGTTTCCATATGGTTTTAACCTACAAAACATCAAAAAAGTGAACACTACACCTTACGTTTCCTCTCAAAAAGCACTTGATTTAACGTGGCAGCATGATGTGGCTATGTTGGGTACTCAGACTTGACCAACAAGCCCATGGGTTGCCTCCTATGAAGAGCCCAATTTAATGTTGTGGCATGACTCAGTTGACTTGTCTACTTGTACTTCGCTACGACTTATATTATGACAAACTTTGAGTTCCCCCATGCTGCCCATGTAATGTTTTAGAAGATGCCCATTCACCTTGAATAGATTATCTCCTTCTCATTTCAGCTCAATTTCACTAGTTGGAAATACTCTAACCACGGTGAATGATCCAAACCACCTAGACTTCAACTTGGAAGAAAATAAGTGAAGTCTTAAATTATACAACAATACTATATCACCGGGATGGAATACGTTTTTTTCAATTTTACCGAGCTAGAATACCTTTTTCTCAATTTTCTTATCATGGAACAACTTCATTTTCTCCTTATACAAGGCAGAACTTTCGTAAGCCCAGAGACAAAATTCATCCAGCTCATTCATCCTCAACTTTACAGCATCACTCCACTGAAAATTCAATTTTTTCAACACCCATAATACCTTGTGCTCAAGATCTACCAGTAAATAGGATACTTTACCATACACAATTTTATAAAAAGAGGCACCAATGGTGGTTTTAAAATTTATATGTAGGCCAAAAGTACATCATCTAGCTTTCTTGACCAACAACTCTGGTTGGCATTCACAGTCTTCGGCAAAATGGACTGTATCTCATGATTAGAGACCTCAACCTGCCCACTCGTCTGTGGATGGTAAGGTGTTTCCACCTTACGTATCACACCATGTTTATAAAGTAGGTACTTAAATAGACGATTATAAAAATAGGACCCACCATCTCTAATAATGGGCTTGGAGTACCTGATCGAGATAAGATGTTTTTCTTTAAGAATATAGTGACACTTCAACCCTCATTATTGGAAAGTGCATCCACCTTTACCCACTTAGAAATGTAGTCGACTTCCACTAATATATACTTAATTCTTTAAGAACTCACAAACATACCTATGAAATTTATGCCCCACATATCAAATAACTCAAGCTCAAGAATACGTGTCATGGGAAGCTCATGTTTTCGTGAGATGTTTCCTTTCCATTGATATTGGTCATAGTCGCATGCATAATCATGTCATCTTTATAAATAGTTAGCCAATAGTAACCACACTCTAGGATCTTTTGGGCCGTGCGAGTACCACCATGGTGACCCCCAAATGGAGGCGAGTGACAAGCCTCAAGAATGTTCATCATCTCAACTTCAGGAATACACCTCCGAATAACACCATCTGCACACACCTGAAATAGGTAAGGGTCATCTTAGAAAAACTTTCATACCTCATGTATAATTGTTTGGCTGCTTAAATGATAAGTCTTCTGGGATAAGGTCACTTGCCAAATATATAGCAAAATTAGCAAACCAAGGGATTAAGTCTTATGCTGCTGCCAAGACACGCTAATTTTGAAAAGTATCATCAATTTAAATCTCACCCACTAATTTAAGCATCGCCTCCTCTTCTAGGGGGGACGACGGTCTACAACTTGGTTTACTGTGGGTTTTCGTTCCTTCACCTCAAAGCAACTTTTTCCAGCAATAATACCCAATAAATTAACCTTAGCTTAGCATCTTTCTTTGACATACAATACCTCAAAGCTACATGATTAGTATGCACAATGAATTTGGTCTCTATCAAATAGGATCAAAATTTCTCAAAACCAAACACCATCGCAAGTAACTCCTTCTCAGTAACTGTATAATATTTTAGTGCGGGTTTGAGTGTTTTGCTGGAATAATAGATTGGGTGAAGAATCTTCTCATATCTTTGTCTTAGGAAAACTCCTAAGGGCACATTACTAGCATCACACATCACTTGAAAGAAAGGGTCCAATCTGGAGATACAATAATAGGAGCCAAGATCAACTACTCCTTAAGGTGCTCAAACACATTGAGACAAGCATCATTGAATATGAACTTTACCTTCTTCTATAAGAGTTTACAAAATAGATTAGCAATTTTAGAGATGCCTTTGATGAACTTCCTATAAAATCCTACATGACCCGAGAAACTTCTGATACCTTTAACTAAAATTGGTGGATGTAATTTTTCCACCTCCATCTTTGCCCTGTCAACCTTAATTCCATTCTTAAAAAATTTGCAACCCAGAACAATCCCCTCTTTTACCATAAAGTGACACTTTTCCTAATTTGAAACCATGTTACACTCCTCTTATCTCTGAAGTGCATTAGCCAAGTGGGATAGACAATCATCAAAAGAATTTCCCAAAATTGAGAAATCATCCATAAAAACCTCTATCCTTCACCATATCATAAAAAATTGACATCATACAATGCTAAAAGGTGGTTGGAGCATTACAAAGTTCGGAAGTCATTCTCTTAAAGTGAACGCTAACTTGCTATACAAATATGTGAAAGTGGTCTACTTTTGGTCTTCTAGGGTAAGAGAAATCTTTTTATACCTCGAATAACCATCAAGAAAATAACACCATCCTCTATCTATAAGATGGTCTAACATCTGGTCCATGAATGGCATACGAAAGTGATCCTTTTATATTTAAGTATTCATCTTTCCATAATCCATGTACTCTCTACATACCATAACTGTTCTCATGTGCACTAACTCATTCTTCTCATTTGGGACCATAGTGATCCCACCTATCTTTTGCACACATTGAAGTGGGCTCACCCACGTGTTGTCGATAATAAGATAAACCACAGCTCTATCTAACCACTTTATGATGTCTTTCTTTTTCACCTCGTACATAGGTGGATTTATACGAGGCTGATGCTCAATGCCAGTTATACGCTTTAGTTCAAGTTGAATTTTATGAGTAAAAATCCCGAGTGAAATCTCGATAATATCTGTAATAGTCCATTCAATGGCCCGCTTAAATCTCTATAATACTAAAATCAAGGCCTCGACCTGTGTATCTGAAAAATTTCCATTAATAATAATCGGCAAGGAATTTTTGGACCACCAAAAATACATAACATAAATGAGAAGAGAGTACTTCCAATTTCAAGACTGGTGGCTCTTCAATAGATGGTCAAGCTAGCGGGGTTACTCTATTCTTCAAATCAAGATCCAACTTATTTAATGCATGAGGATCACTATGAAAAAAAGCAAAATGATGTCAAACAAAAATGCAACGGACAGTCTCGCTCTGAAAAAGCAACGGAAAAAGTGACATTGTCCGTTGCTTTTAAAATTTATTTTTAATTTCTATTGATTTTTGTATTTATATTGATGGACAATGTCTCAAAGTCTGCCTTTTTTCTCACAAATTATCGTTCCAACCATTTAATAAATAATTTATAAATTTATTTTTAATAAATGCAATGGACAATGTAGTTATTTATTTAAAAAATTAAAAATTAATCTTTAAAAAAGAAGCCCATAAATTTTTTAATTCAATTTCTATTTTTATTTATTTTTACTAAAATTGACGGACAAAATATCTATAATTTTTAATTTTTAGAAAAATTAAGTTTAGAAAAGAGACGGTGCCTATCACAATTTTTAATTATTTTTAATTTTTCTTTATTTTTTACTAAAAGCGACCAAAAATATCAATTTTATTAAAAATAAATAAAAATTAATTTTATAAAAACAAAATTGTTCATCGATATTTGATTTTCTTAATTTATTAATAAATAAACAATTTATATATTTTATAACAGTAAATTATATATATAAATTTTTTAAAAGCACTAGACAACGTCGATTTTGTCCATAGCTTGTTTAGTCAATTTTTTTGTCAATATTATTAGAACAACACCCTAAATCTCTTTTCCCTTTTCGTCTTTTCTATTTAGTCGTTTCTCTCTCTCTCTTCCTTTCTCCTACAATCTCCAGTGGTCTCTCCTCTGACATCACTCGATTGTGCTTTCGGGGTCATGTTTCGTAAGTAGCTAATAAGCTCTTTTTTTCCACAGATTTGAGGTCAATCGGCCACCAAAATTTTTGTTTCTTTCTCAATTTTTGTTGATTTGTTGGTTTATTCTTTAATTTTATTATTTTTTTGTTGATAAAAAATAACTCAAATTCACAATTTTTATGTAACCTTAATTTTTGTTTTGTGGTTTGGTTTATTGTAACCTTTAATTTTGTTTTATTTTTTAATTTGTGGGTTGGTTTATTCTTGAATTTTTTGATTTTTTTGAGTAGTCAAGGTGCTATCACTATTAGTAAAACACACACAAAAACAAGCAACTTAAATTCACAATTTTTACCTATTTTTGTGTCACCCCTTTTTTTTTTTTTCTATTTGTGTGTTTATTCTTGATTTTTTTTGTTTTTAGTAGTCAAATCCCTCACCACTGGCAAAATAAACAAAAGGCTCAAAACTTGCAATTTTAACTAATATATATATAACTTTTTTGTTTTTGGACAATCAAACCCCCGAGCACTAGTAAATAAATAATAATTAAAATACACATTATACCAACTCTACCAAATATTGTACAACTTATATGTAAATTAATAAATGAATAATTTACTTATTTATAGCTACAACATGACCCTTCAATACACCAAATTAATACGTTTATTTCTAAATCACTACAATTTTAGATTTTTCATAGTTGGAGATGGAGAGCAACAAAAGAAAGATTTTACCATATCTTAAATTAATCAAATCTTTATTGGTTCTTTTCAAGGTTTGGAGGTTAAAATTCAATCCTTCATAATAGTTGATTATGATGCTAATCTATTTTTTTATTGGTGATATAATATTTAAACAATAATGTCTTACGAACATGTTAGTTTGCTATTTTTTGAGAAAAGGGTTGGCTTTCGGCGATCGCTTAGCTCTTTCTCTTCAACTTAGGCCAAGCAAAGTTAAGTTGATTTATCATTAGTTTTTATAGTAAAGTCTTTAAATATAGTGCAATGGTAGAATTATTTGCTGTAGAAGGCTTTGAAAGTCATATATTTTATGATGATTTTATGATGTGAGAGGGACATGAGATGCCTCTACTTATTTTCTTTATTAAATTTATAGAATTATTTTACTTATATTACAATTGAGAATGTGACTAGTGATTAGAAAATAGTTAAATGTAGTGACTTCAAATTATGAACTTGTGACTTGAAAATGATTAAATGTAGTTACTTAAAATTGTGAACTTATGAATAGAAAATAATTAAGTGTAGTCACTTGAAATGTGAACTAATAACCTAAAAATGATTACGTGTGGTTACTGAATTTGTGAACTTGCGACATGAAAATGGTTAAGTGTAGTGAGTTGAAATTTGATCTAATGACATGAAAATGATTAAGTGTAGTTATAGAAACTATGAACTTGCAACTTGAAAATGGTTAAGTGTAGTGACTTGAAATGTGATCTAATAACTTGAAAATAGTTAAGTGTAGTTATTTGAAATTGTGAACATGTGACATGAAAGGGTTAAGTGTAGCCACTTGAAATGTGAACTAATGACTTGAAAATGGTTTAATGTAGCTACTTGAAATTGTGAAATTGTGTCTTAAAATGGTTAAGTGTATTAATTTGAAATGTGAACTAATGACTAAAAAATGGATAAGTGTAGTTACTTAAAATTGTGCACTTTGTGTACTCGTGACTTGAAAATGGTCAAGTGTAATTACTTGAAATTGTGGACTTGTGACTTGAAAATAGTCAAGTGTAATTACTTGAAATTGTAGACTTCTGACTTGAAAATGCATAAGTGTAGGGACTTGAAATTTGTACTCATGACTTGAAAATGGTTAAGTGTAATTACCTAAAATTGTGAACTTGTGACTTGAAAATGGTTAAGTGCAATTACTTGAAATTGTGAACTTGTGACATGAAAATGGTTCAGCGTATTTACTAGAAAAGTGAACTAATGAAATGAAAATGGTTAAGTGTAGTCACTTAAAATGTGTACTCATGACTAGAAAATGGTTAATGTAGTCACTTGAAATATGGACTATTGACTTGAAACAGTTAAGTGTAGTTACTTCAAATTATTAACATGTGACTTGATTTTCTTATAGTGAAGTCTTTAAATGTAGTGTTATAGTGAGATTATTTCATGTAGAATGATTTTAAAGCTATAAGTTTTTTTATGATTAGTGCAGTGTTTAGTGAATTAAATTTGTGGCCAAATGATTATGAAAGTGATGAGTGTTAATCCTACCACTCATTCACACTAATCATGCATGCGTACTACCATTTTTTGTATTAGAAAATGAGGTATTATATAGATTTAAGTGCACTAACGCCCATATTTTGCAGGTACAAATTGGAGAAGGTGAGCATATGTGGAATGGAGCTAAAAAGGGAGCAAATGGAAACAAAAGGAGTGCAGCTCGAAACCTAAAGCAGTCGGCCTCAGTTACCACGACCGCAGTCACAGTTAGTCTAGGTGGTCAGTAAAGCACGATCGCAGAACCTAACCTTGGTCGTGTAATATCAGTCACAGACAAACACACATGATCATGGAACAGTAGGAACAGGCCCAAGGGCAGATTTGTAAAATGTCATGGATGAATCCCAAATCATATATTAGCAAAAACCTTTTCTTCTTTGGGTATTGCTTACCTCATAACATAGTTTTGAATTCCAATATTGAAACCTTAATTAGGAAAGTGTGTAATTAACTTATAAGGACCAAATTACTTAGTTTCTTTATGAAGGATGAATGCTTGGGTTGACCCACACGGTATATTTCTCTTTACTTTCTTCATTAGTAGCTAAGTAATTTAGTCTCAGGGTTATGTTGAAATAGAGTGTAATTGTGTGTGGGTATTGTTGTGTTTTCAAGGATTTAAGTTGTTGAGTATGAATTTCACTATTGCTTGAGCTTATGTGTTGGAATTTGATGGGTGAAAACTCCAAATCTCCAAATGGGTATGATGAGTAAAAACTCCAAGTTTTAGAAACCCTTTGTCATCTTCGAAAGAGGGATTTAGGTAAATATTAGGCAACCTATAACATCCTCGAAAGAGGGTTATCGGGGGACAAAGCAATGGTGAACAACCAAGCCTATGGTTTACTACCCTTTGAAATCTTAAAAATAAGTGCTTAGGGAGCGTAAATCATGTCAAGAACATCATCCTAGAAATAGGGATGCTTGGTTGAGGTTTTGAGTGGTTATATAAACTCTACACTTGATAGGTGCTCAAAAGAGCTAATAGGTGAAATCGTTGGGGTCTTATTGAAAGATTGAACTCAATGATCTTCGACCTAGCCTATGCATGAATTAACAACTAAATTCCATAATAAACCAACATTACCACACATGTTTTACCTCTTAGGATACATAATCCCAAGATTTCTCCAACCTTGAATTCAAACAAAAGATAGCATTTACCGCGTATTTCTTGAAGGTTGTATGAAAAGTTTTCAAAATAATTCCCCCATTTAATTATACATGTCATTTTCATTAGAATTATGGGTAACCTTATAGTAATTTAAGTACCCTAGGTTTGAAGTCTATAGTATTCTCTCTTTGAGAATTGACCCCAAGTTACATTGGGTTAATTTACAATGACCACCTCACTTCTAAATTATAGGAGTGAGTTTAGCGTTATCAAAATGGCGTCTTTATCGGGGAGTGAAATATATATTTTTAGTTTTGTGGTGCTAGTTTTACTTAAGAATACCCGGAGTGGGATAATTTACTTTATTTGTTATTTTTGAATATTTTGTAGGTGATTAAAGTGTGAACAGAGCGATGAGCGATAATGCTAGTAATTTGGGCCCCTTTGACACTCCACTAGACGATGAGGGCCAATTAAATAAGGTGGTGCTAACAACTGTAATTCATATCCCTCCAACCAATAGGAATAGTGTGTTTCATATGACTAGCATTATACTTCATATGTTGAAAATGAAAGGATTATATGGGGGTCAAGCATATGAGGACACAAATTTCCATTTGAAGAACTTTGTGGAAGTTTGTGTGCCATTTAACATAGCGCATATTACACAAGAATCCATTCGGCTTTGACTCTTCTCGTTTTCACTAATGGGCAAAGCGTTGTTATGTCTCCGTTCACTTTCACCGAATTCAATTACATCTTGGGAGGAGCTTACCACGGTGTTCCTTGATAGATAGTTCCCACCATCGAAAATGCTTCTAAACTGGGAAGAGATTATGAACTTTCGGAAAATGAATGGAGAACCATTGTTTGAAGCTTGGGAGAGATGTAATGGACAACTAGCTCAATGTCTAAATCATAAAGTCCTGGATAAAATGCTCCTTGAGATTTTCTATAGAGCTCTTGACCCATTGAACAAAACTATGGTGAATAAAACGATGGGTGGCTCTAGAGTAAAACTGCATTATCTTGCAGCCTTCTGATTGATAGGTGAAGTATCAAAACAAAATTAGGGGAGGCATACCCATGATACCGATGCTCCTAGGACCCCTTCTACTACCTATGTGATAACTAATGAGCAAAGAAAATGAGATGAGGAGAAGGAGGAGAACATGGCCAAGATGATGACCCAAATTGAGATTTTAATGTAATATGTTATAGGTGCACCTGAGAAAGCGTTAAATACCATAGAATCAAAGTATTATGAAGATGATGATGAGGAAAAGAAGTTTTATGAAGAAATTCAGTACTTGGCAAACTACTTGGGGGGTCCTGCACTGCCTATCAAAGGCAAGGTGGGAACTAAGGTTTGATGGATCATAACTAAGAGAGAAATTGGAGAGATAAAAAATGTGACTATGACCACTACATTCCTCCTCATGATAGGGCTAAGGCCGAAGATTCAAATATCATCAAACCTGAAAAGTTTGAGATTAAAGATGTTTTGGAAAGAATCTTGATTAAAGTTAAAGGTACGGACAAAATGGTATATGAGTTGAAGGGTGACTTCTCCATGCTCTCCCAGATGGTGGTGTCTCACTCCTCCTACATCAATCAATTGGAGACCCAAGTCGAGAAAATCTCCATGCAACTAAATGCAAGGACTAGAGGTGGACTTCTGACTGACACAATTGCTAACCCAAAGAATAAATCACAAGTCTTGGCAATTGTCACTAGAAGTGGAAAATCACTTGACTAGCCCCTTAGAGGAGATGTGAATGAAAATATGACCAAAGCCAAGGCAAAGAAAGTGACACCTTAAAGAAAAGAGGAAAATAATAAGAAAGTGATAGACAAAAGAGATGAAGAAGTTGCTAAAGTTGAAAAGCCACAAGGAGAAGCAATTACAACCATCCATATTCCTTCCCCGTTCCCTCAACGGTTGTATAAAAATGAAAAGAGTGACAAATTGAGAAAATGTATAACCAAACTTAGCGATCTTTCAATAAATATACCACTACTCGAGGCAATCCAAGAGATTTTAGGATATGCTAAGTTAATGAAGAAGTTGATATCCAAGAAGAAGCTCGTTGAGGGTGATACCATTGAGGTTACTCGTGGGTGTAGTACTATCATGGATAGCAAAGTCACAGAAAAGAAAGATGACCCCAGAGCTTTAACTATCCCTTGCACCATTGGGACTCATAAGTTTGCAAAGGCTCTTTGCGACCTTGGTGCAAGAATCAACCTAATTCCCTTTGTCATCTATAAGAAACTTGTCTTGGACACTCCTACATTGATCTCGATGCCACTTTTAATGGCAGACCAGTCCATAAAAAGGATGGTGGGCATATAATTTGATGTCCTTATGATGGTGGAAAAATTTATTCTCCCAGCAAATTTCATAGTGTTGGATAGTGAGATGGACAATGATGTGCCTATCATTATTTGTTGTCCTTTCTTGGCCACTGGGAGAGCCATTATTGAACTAGAGCTAGGGGAGATAAAATTTCAAGTACAAGAAGATGAGGTCTCATTTAAAATTTCGAAGTCAAAGAAGCAAATTGTGGAGCTCAAAGTAGTATCTGTGGTGGATGTTGAAAATGAGAAAGTGAATGATGAGGGGTTTGAGGACCTGCCATGAGATTTGAAGAAAGACATTGTGCCACATCAATAACTAAGGCACTAGGTGGGAGGCAACCCACAAATGCTACGAGAGTGGCTCGTATCATTTTTGCTATGTTCTCGTAGTGTAGATGTTGTCTTTTGCATTTGAATAACCCATGCATTTGAGGCACTTTGGATTGCATTGAATGAGCTTAAAAAGCGAAAGTGTGCAAGTCTACTTAGAAAAATTTAAGCAGGGAAAAATCTGTGAAAATTGAGTAAAATGTTGAATAGGGGGAAACAGGGGAGCCAAACTGCTCTCAGTTACCACGATCACAGCCCCTATGTGCTATCGCAGCTACACGAGTGTCAGTGATCATTGTCCCCTGACCGCAGTCGCAGCCACCTCAGTCACTTAACTCCTAGTTTCCCATCATTTCCCTTACACTCTCTTTTAAGATTATACTCTTAAATTTAGGCTAAATTTTGGTTAAGTTGTGAACTCTCAAACAACCTCTTCACATATTTATTTTTGTATCACAACTCTAGTAAGTGACATGAATCCATGATTTTATTTTTGAAAATAGTCCATAGAGTGCATGATTAAGAAATGGCCTAAAATTGCTAATTGCTATGCTTTCCATATTGTTATATTTATTATTGGTGTAATATTGGCTGCATGATTGAGGTATGCACACCAAGTGTTTGATAAATTGCTCAAATGAACTTTAAATATTAATATTTGGTTTTTTAAGGGTACATTCACACACACTTGTAGCATTGTTCACATGATTTTCATTTTCACCCATATTGTAGAACATACTAGACATTTAAAATTGAGAAAAATGTTAGCATGCGGAGCTGACACAAAACCAGCCTCAGGGGTTGCGATAGTTGTCCTGACTCAATCGTAGTAACTGAGGACAAGTCCCTGCCAGGTCAAAAATCTCGTACTTCTAATTTTAGCTAGGAAACTCCAAGAACTTAGTCCAGTGAACTTTAATGATCAATATAGCATAACTTGCATGATTAATATGACATCGAAAGATATAATGTATGTTTAGTGCTTTCAGGACAACCTCATGGATAAGTATGATCATATCCGATTCATGGCACCCAAATGCCACACGCACTACTACAGTGATCTTTCAAAGACAAAGTTGCTTTTGGAAAGAGGGATGTGTTTGGAGAATGTTCCAGAGAAACTACCGGCCTTCCACAATAAACTTGAAGCCACAGGGTGGAAGTGCTTTGCCCCGGATCCATGGCTTGCAAATGAACAATGGTTTCATGAATTTTACGCTAATATCAATGAAGTATCTTTCTTGGATACACTCAATGTGATTGTAAAGATTCAGGGAATGCCGATGAAAGTTGGGGCTAAACAAATCAATGATATTTGTTGGCTCAAACAAGAAGACATGCGTGAATTCAAAGCAAAAAGGTGTAAATAGGGGAATCAGTTGCCACAATGGATATGTCCCACAAAGGAAGTCTCATGGACTAAAACTAACAGCAATATTTCCATAAATGACTTTACTTCCAAGGCTCGAAGATGGTTGCACATCATTTGTAGCAAAGTGTCTCCTTGCACTCACATGATAGCAGTCCCTGAATTAGATGCAAATATGGTTTCTTGTATTTTAGATAAAATTCCATTGGATGTTGGTCAACTTTTGGTCAATAAAATAGATTATTTAAAAAACCAAGGTTGTAGAATATCTTTTACCCCTATTTAATTACTGAGCTTTACAAGAGAGTAGGGGTGGAAGAGTATGCGAGTGATACATGGGTGTGTCCTAACACCCCCATCTACCCATTAAGGATTTGAAGAGAGGGCGTACTAGGAAAAAGCAAGAAAAAAAATATCAACTTAGAAGAGCCAATAGGTAGTGAACCCAAACCTCATAGGCCAACCACGATGGGACCTCTTAAAGATATTGGAGTTAATATTTCAACCATTAAAGAGCTTGTGTCTAGCTTACCTCAAGGACGGGGAGAGCCAACCACTACCCATCACTTATATGTATCATATGCCAATTATGGCGAGTATAAGGAGGACCAAAAGAAGCAAAAAGCTGCTATTGATCGGCTTGAAAAAGCCTACTCTTCTTTGGCAGCATCACATTGAGTCTCCCGAGCACACATGAAAAGATGATCACAAAGGAAAAAAAGAGGGATAAATTCTTTATCAAGATGTGTAAAGGGGTGAAGGGCCTATGAAAGGTCCTGAAACCCCAAAATAGGTTTCCTACATCTTAGGTGGATAGTGATGATGAGCCCCCGAATGAGTGATCAGATCTTGAAGAGGATGGTGATGATGCAGGGTCTGAAAGTGATAGTAGCCCTTGATATAGATTCAAGAAGCTCCTTTATCTCTTTTATCCTTAATTGTTTATGTACTGGGGACACTGATACCTTTTTAATTAGGGGTATATCCTTATTTATTTGATTTGGGCATGTATTATTGATATTTTGCATACTTTTATACTCTTGTGAGTAATTCTTATTTTTTATTTGGGATGTAATATTCGGGAACTCTAATGATGCCCATATCTGCATAGAGTAGTTATTTTATTTTTGTTGCTTTAACTTGTGATTTAGTTTCTAACCATGGATGCAAAGGAAGTACGAGTACTTGTGGCATCAATGATTGGGATTTGTATTTATACCTATTGGTGACGTCTTAGTAACCATATGGAAGTTTGCCCATACTATAGTTTGCAATGTAAGATGATAGCTTAGGTTGTTTCCATAATTAGTAAAATTATGCATGGTTCAAGTACAAAAGCAAATACCTCCCTCCATCTAAAGATTTTTACAAAATTCAAAGGCATGGACGTTAGCAACTTTGTGACAACATTTTCTCTCTTTGTTTGACTTAGACAGTTGATTACGGAAAAATAGGGGATACTTTACCCTTGTCTCAAGCGAGGAGAACAATTGACCCCCTTGACAACATTCGCATGCCGTGTGTGTGAGCTTAATTATCTATATCTCATGTGTACTTGTACCATCTAGAAATTTCCTCATTAGTCTTTCAAAACTAAATTTTGGTTGCGCTTGGTAGGTAAAATGATCATAGGCCATCTTGTGATTTTGGAAACGTACTTTAGCCTAAAATACCCACCAATACATAGGATTTACCCCTAGTCACCATCTTTGAGCCTTTGGATATTTCTTTGGAAACCACATTATAAGTCATGACCCTTCTTCTTACTCTCTCTTGAACCCTATCCTCCTTGAACTTAAGAATGCAAATTAAGGCTAAAATCCTAAGTTGGGGGTAATGGAAAGAGATCGAAAGTGTAGTGAGCCACGAAGTCACAAAAATAAAAAGAACCTTCAAATCTAGAAAGTAACATTTTTATTTGAAGGAAAAGAAAGTCCATTGAAGAATGAGTTGCATAAATATTGAGGCTAGCATAAGAAGTAAGGAAAGAGGTGAAAAAATTTTGGGTAAAGAAAAAGAGTCAAAGTGGGTAAAGCAAAAAAAGACAAAGAAGTGGCCCAATAATCAAAAAGTGATGAGTATGTGATTTTGAAGTTAAAGAAGGGTATAGCCTTATTGTCCTAAATTGCTATCCTACCCTACTCTAAACCTACAGTACAAGATAAAAAACCCTTTGTGGTTTCCAACCAAGTATGGTTATTGTAGTGGCGATTGAAAATAGAGGCAAGCCTATGGTATGGTACTTATAACATGGAGAGTTCCTTGAGAGAGTAAGTGATTACACTTAAATTACCTTGTTGCATAATTAGTAACTAGGTATATGAACCTTTCTTTCTTGTGAGGGGGCATATAAGTTAATTAATGTGGGTGATTTTGTCATCTTCTGCGCAATAAGATGAGTGGATGTATAACATGATTCTAGCCAGCTTGTGAGTTATTTCTAGAATGTTAGTAATTGTCACATAGTTACTCCCCAAGATCCATTGCATCTTTCGTCACTCCATTTTATGAAGAGGGGTATTGTTAATACTTTTCTATCCATATGTGAAAAACTTTTTGTGGTAGCAACCAAGTTGGAGTCTATATGGTCATTGGGAACATTAATAAGGGCATACATAGAAAGGGTCTCATGGAAATATGTAGTGTTGCTTGAGGACAAGCAAGAGTCTAAGTTAGGAGTGTTGATAAGTCGTAATCCTACCACTTATTTACTAATCATGCATACATACTACCATGTTTTGTATTAAAAATGAGGCATTCTATGGATTTAACTACACTAACACCCACATTTTGTAGTTAGAAAGTGAAAAAGGTGAACATGTATGGAATAGAGCTAAAAAGGGAGTAAATGGAAGCAAAAGGAGTGCAGCTAGAAAACCTAAAGCAGTATCCTAAGTTACCACGAAAGTGGTCCTTAGGCCGCGGTCACAGTCAATCTTGGTGGTTAATAAAGTGCAGTCGTGGAGCCTAACCACAGTTCCATAACTTCGGTCGTGGACAAACACATGCGATCGGGGATCAGTGAGAATACGCCCAAGGGAAAACTTATAAAATGTCATGAACGAATCCCAAATCATATATAATTAAAAACCCTTTCTTCTTAGGGTATTATTAACATCATAACATAGTTTTGAATTCCAAACTTTAAATTCTAATTGGGTAAGTATCTAATTAACTAGGGAGGCTTAAATTTTGTAGATTTTTTGTGAAGGATGAATGCTTGGGTTGACCCACATGGTATATTTCTATTTACTTTCTTCATGAGTATCTAAGTAATTTAGTCTTGGGGTTATGTTGAACTACAGTGTAATTGTGTGTGGGTATTGTTGTGTTTTCATGGATTTTAGTTGTTGCATATGGATTTCACCATTGCTTGAGCTTATGTATTGGAATTTGATAGATGAAAAATCCAAATCTCCAAATGCTTTTGATGAGTGAAAGCTCCAAACTCTAGAAACCATTTGTAATCCTCGAAAGAGGGATTTAGGTGAATATTAGGTAACCCATAACATCATCAACAGAGGGTTATCAGGAGACAAAGCAATGGTTAACAACTAATCCTATGGTTTACTACCCTTTGTAATCTTAGAAATGAGTGCTTAGGGAGTGTAAATCGTGTCAAGAGCAACATACTAGACATAGGGATGCGTGGTTGTGGTTTTGGGTGGTTATATAAACTGCACACTTGTTAGGTGCTCTAAAGAGCTAATGGGTGAAATCATTGGGGTCTTATTGAAAGATTGACCTCAATGATCTTCGACCTAGCCTATTCATTAATTAACAACTAAATTCCATAATAAACCAATATTACCCCACAGGCTTTACCTCTAAGGATACATAATCCCAAGATCTCTTCAAACATTGAATTCAAACAACAGATAGCATCTACCGCGTATTTGTTGAAGGTTGTGTGACAAATTTTCAAATAATTCCCCCATTTAATTATTCATGTCATCTTCATTAACATTTTGGGTAACCTTATTGTAATTTGGGTACCCCCTAGGTTTGAAGTCTATAGCATTCATTCCTTGAGAATTGACCCCAAGTTACATTGGGTTATTTGACAACGATCGGCTCACCTCTAAATTATGGGAGTGAGTTGAGCATTATCAAAAAGTCTTAAGTAGTGGCTTGAAAATATTAACTCATGTTTTAAAATTTGTCATTGAAATTGTGAACTAGTGTTAACTAATTTATTATTTAATTTCTATATTATTGTAGATATATCATGACTTGTGGATGTATAATATGTATTATGAAAATTCTTGTGGTTTAAAATCCCAATATCTTAATGGTGTTAGAGGTTTATCGATCAGACAATGTCACCGGATCTATTTCAAAAAAGTTGAGTGGTTAGCTATCCTTGTATTTTATGTAGGTGCTTTAAGGTTTTTCAACTATTTATAGTTATGACTCATCTCTATCATAATAGATTTAAGCCAAGATAATTTGTATGGATCGATCATAGTGAGAGAGATGGTATGAATGGTATATTTTATAATTTGCAATATGTGGATGAATATTACATGCTTGATATGGTCGACATATTAGGATTCAACATGCGGGAGTGTAATATCTCGTAGTTGTAACACTCAAATAACACATTCAAAATGAGCCTTAGGACCTCTCATTTTGATGGTAGACCATGTTTAAATGTTGTGGGTTGTGTTAGGGGTGCTTTTAGGCTTTAAAAGTTAGTGTGCATTGTAATTTTGACCCTCTGCAAAGGCTTTGCATTGCAGAACAAACACTAAAAACCACTGGATGAGGTTGGCTTTGGTTGTGCATCGCCAACCCTAAGGTTGGCTTTGGCTATGTGCTATAGGGCAAAAGCCAAATGACATAAGATGTTTTATTTTATTCTATTTTAAAGGCGTTCAGGTCTTTTTACACCCTATAATCATTACAATCGTATATGGATAAAATTAGGGTCTTAAAATATGTTATTTCACTTCTCAAAATCCCCAAATCATCTTCTGTAATTAAAAGAAGAGAGACTAACTAGGTTTTGAGGAATTAAGCTTTAAGGTTCAATTTTCTCAATGTTTTTGTCTATTCAAAGGTATATGGGACTATCCTAAACCTCATGGATATAGTTTATATTTTTTAACAAGTTTTAAAGTCATGAAATTAGGTATGTAAGAATGGTTCTAAAAACAATTTGAAGAAAAAGCATAATAAACCCATTTTGATAAGATTATCATGAAGTTTTCCATAGATTTGAATTGTATTCATGTGTTTATTCTTTATATATTTTTGAGAATTAATATGAGAGCACGATTCATAAAATGTCCCGCTCAACATGATTTTTTTTCTTTAATAAGTTAGGATTGTTCAATTGCATGTCGTAAAGAATGAATCAAATGTTTCATTGTCAATTTTGGACTTAACTTTTGTCAGGATTTGATAATAGGGTATTCTCTTGTTATATATATCTGCTCTTCTGTTAAATGAAATAATTGCATGTATTTTATAAAAGAGTTGGCCACCTTATATTGAAATCTTGAAAATATAATATCTTTAGCTAGGTTTTATATGCCTTTCAAATTAGAACTCTCATGTGATTCAATAAAATCTTTTTGGTGGTCATTAATGTGCTTTTGAATAAAAAGGGTTATGGATGTGATATGATAAGATATGAATGACGTGCAAGTTTCGGTATGACGATACCATGTTATGATGTGTCCTTAATAGAACTTAGAAGTGAACCTTTTCATAAGCATGAAGCATGGTGTTAAAGGTCTAAAATCAGGCTTAAAGAGAGTAAGATGGTTATTCAAAGAAGGAACGAGTTCAGATAATTTACATCCCAAAAGAGTATTTTGTCGACACAGTCTTTGTTATGAAAAAGTATGCCATGCAAGGAAGCATATCCTTTTCTTGTGAAAAGGTATGTAATGCAAGGAGGCATATTTTTTTCTTGTGATATGGTTTGTCATGCAAGAAGGCATACATAGTGTTTATTACGTACTCCAATCCTAGAGAAAAACTTGGATTGAGGTCTTGACTATCGTGTCAAAGGCAGATTCCATATATCCCATAGGATAATCAGAAATGTAGGGTGTACCATCTAGCTCAGAAGTAAAACAAAGAGTTGAGTCATGACTTATGAGAATGTTTTGAAGCCTACTGATTATGTCCATGTGTTACTATATATATATATATATATATATATACACATACATATATATATATACATATATATATATATACATACATATATATATATACATATATATATATATATATTATGATAATTTGTTTTTCATAATTTTCTCACTTATTTTACATAAAGTATGTATTATTTTTCGATTATTCTACATACCAGTACTTTTGAGTATCGACCCCCTATATTTCAGGTTCTGAGGCACAGTCCCATCATCCCGCAAACTAGTAGATTTTCCTAAAACGTTCAGATTTTGTGAGCCTCCCTTACTTCGGAAGGCATTTTATCTCAACATTAGTTTTATTCAGTTTAATTATCTGGACGAGGGACTTGTCCCGGCCTAGTCAGACTAGTATTTTATAGTTGATTAGAGGCTTCGTAGATGTAGACTGGGTGTGGTTTGTTATAGTTTGTTATCCTTAAGAATTAAGTTTTAATATGGAATTTTCTTGTTTTCAATTTATGTTTTGTGATTTATTTTAAGTATGAGTTATGTTGTTGATTGCATGCTAAGGG